>NC_088239.1:45576487-45628987 GCF_036934945.1 Oncorhynchus masou masou | reverse complement strand
TAGCGTTAAGATTTCCCTTCACTGGAACTAAGAGGCCTAGCCCGAACCATGAAAAACAGTCCCAGACATTATTCCTCCCCCACCAAACTTTACAGTTCGCACTATGCATTTGGGGAGGTAGCGTTCTACTGGCATCTGCAAACCCAGATGATCCGTCGGAATACAAGATGGTGAAGCGTGATTCAACACTCCAGAGAACGCGTTTCCACTGCTCCAGAGTCGATGGCATGGCATTGCGCATGGTGATCTTAGGCTTGTGTGCGGCTGCTCGGCCATGGAAACCCTTTTCATGAAGCTCCTAACGAAGTTATTGTGCTGATGTTGCTTCCAGAGCCAATTTGAAACTCAGTAGTGAGTGTTGCAACCAAGGGCAGATGATTTTTCTGCACTACTTACATCAGCATTCGGCGGTCACGTTCTGTGAGCTTGTGTGGCCTACCACTTAGAGGCTGAGACGTTGTTGCTCCTAGACGTGTGACAAACTATGTGGTAGTGATACTTTATGTGTGGGCTGTCGTGGTTTATTTTATGGTAAAATGTGGATTTAGGTGGATTTGAAGGACATGGTTTTGTGTAGCTTGATGGATCTTGAGAGGACAAGTGGTGGCTGTGTGGATGAAAGCTAATCCTTTCTCATGGAGATCCTGACCCACACATGGCCCTGAGTCTAACACACAGATGGGAGCAAGTGTGTGTGCATAGTGCGTCTGAACAGATGGATGAGAATAGAATAAGAGTGGGTTTGTTAAAAGTGTTTTGTTGGTGCACCCCCAGTCCCAGTTTGCAGGCCAAGTCACGTTGAGGCCAAGTCACGATGTTTGCCTAACCTCCCTCCACAGGCGAGGGGGACAATAGCGAAGCTGAAGCCTTTCACAAACCAGGTCTGTCTGTGCTTATAAAGGTGAAATTGAGCGCAGGAAACGGCATGAAAAGGAAGCCTGTTATCGTGGCTCGAGTTACGTTTAACCACGCGCCTTTAAAAGCCCCGTGCTGCTCCCAGATGGACTGGAACAGACTGAGACCAGGCAGTTGGAACCGTAGTAAAGACTGTGGGCAAGAGAAAAGAACAAAGATGTCTGAAGCTGAATACACACACACAATATCTTGTCTGAGGATCACACTCTGCAATCTTGGCTGAGAATAGGGGGGGGATATGAGGGCAATTTTCTGGAAACATTTGGGAGCAATTTGTTGCCCTCACGATAGTGTGCCTTAAAGACAGCTGCTAGGGCACTTGTGTATTCATGTAGGGTCTCAGGCTGGTGGGGAGGGATTCAAGGCACATGCTCCTGAGGCCTGCTGTGTCCCGGAGTGACTTGATTCAACTAGAATTGTAACCGTGGGCTTACCTCTTCACTGGCTTCTACATTCCACTCCCTGTGCATTGAGTACAGTGCAGTTTATCCATATTTATCTAACTAATCCTGGGCTTGATCTTCCAGCCAATTCTAGTCTATGTAAAGTATCCCTTCTGTACATCAAAACCACTAGCTCAAGACTAACCAAAATATCATACATTCTGATAAAAGTACAAATGTTTTACCCAAAACTCATCAACCAACCTACTCTCTCTTGACCACCTGTATCTTCTCAGCCAGGGGCGGACTGGCCATTTCGCATTTCAGGCAAATGTCAAATTGTCAGATTCATTTTTAACTTGGATTGTTGTGCAAAATGATTATCATCTGGCAAAAAATGGGGTCCAGATGGGGGAAAAAAAATGGGCAGGTGTGGAGGCCTCAAGTAAAAAACTTGGCCGGTCTGTTGAAAATGCCAGGGTTGATTCCTGGTCCCAGTCTGCCCTTGTTCTCAGCAATCATCAGCATCATTTTCTGCCACATCTGACTCATCAACTAGCCTACAGATGTAGGATCTGAATTTGAGCCAGTTTGCTACAGCAGGAAAATGAAGCCCCTAGGTCCCGGCCCGTAGGTTGGAAGTTTACATAAACCTTAGCCAAATACATTTAAACTCTGTTTTTCACAATTCCTGACATTTAATCCTAGTTAAAATTCCATGTTTTAGGTCAGTTAGGATCACCACTTTATTTTAAGAATGTGAAATGTCAGAATAATAGTAGAGAGAATTATTTCTTTCAGCTTTTATTTCTTTCACCACATTCCCAGTGGGTCAGAATTTCACATACAATCAATTGGTATTTGGTAGCATTACCTTTAAATTGTTTAACTTGGGTCAAACGTCTTGGGTAGCCTTCCACAAGCTTCCCATTGATTTGGGTGAATTTTGGCTCATTCCTCCTGACAGAGCTGGTGTAAATGAGTCAGGTTTGTAGGCCTCCTTGCTCGCACACGCTTTTTCAGTTCTGTCCACACATTTTCTATAGGATTGTGGTCAGGGCTTTGTGATGGCCACTCCAATACCTTGACTTTGTTTTCCTTAATCCGTTTTGGCACAACTTTGGAAGTATGCTTGGGGTCAATGTCCATTTGGAAGACCCATTTGCGACCAAGCTTTAACTTCCAGACTGATGTCTTGAGATGTTCCTTCAATATATCCTTATAATTGTCCTACCTCATGATGCCATCTATTTTGTGAAGGGCACCAGTGCCTTCTGCAGCAATGCACCCCCACAACATGATGCTGCCACCCCCGTGCTTCACGGTTGGGATGGTGTTCTTCGGCTTGCAAGCCTCCCCCTTTTTCCTCCAAACATAACAATGGTCATTATGGCCAAACAGTTTTATTTTTGTTTCATCATACCAGAGGATATTTCTCCAAAAAGTACGATCTTTGTCCCCATGTGCAGTTGCAAACCGTAGTCTGGCTTTTTTATGATGGCTTTGGAACAGTGGCTTCTTCCTTGCTGAGTGGCCTTTCAGGTTATGTCGATATAGGACTCGTTTTACTGTGGATTTAGATACTTTTCTACCTGTTTCCTCCAGCATCTTCACAAGGTCCTTTGTTGTTGTTTTGGGATTGATTTGCACGTTTTGCACCACAGTACGTTCATCTCTAGGAGACAGAACGCATCTCCTTCCTGAGCGGTGTGACGGCTGCCTGGTCCCATGGTGTTTATACTTGTATACTATTGTTTGGAAATTGCTCCAAGGATGAACCGGACTTGTGGAGGTCTACCATTTTTTTCTGAGCTCTTGGCTGATTTCTTTTGGTTTTCCATGATGTCAAGCAAAAGTCCACCTCCAATTGACTCAAATGATGTCAATTAGCCTATCAGAAGCTTCTAAAGCAATGATATCATTTTCTGGAATTTTCCAAGGTGTTTAAAAACACAGTCAACTTAGTATATGTAAACTTCTGACACACTGGAATTGTGATGAATTATAAGTGAAATAATCTGTCGGTAAATAATTTGTAATTTGAATTACTTGTGTCATGCACGAAGTAGATGTCCTAACTGACTTGCCAAATCTATAGTTTGTTAACAAGACATTTGTGGAGTGGTTAAAAAACAAGTTTTAATGACTCCAACCTAAGTGTATGTAAACTTCTGACTTCAACTGTATATTTTATTTTTTACTGCAACCGACAACCACAGGAGGACTCTGCTAATAACCAGATGGGTGGAGGAGAGGAGGTATGGGGCCCACGTAGGTAACTGCGGGGCCCTGTATTGGTTGGATAACTGATGGCAGAGAGGAAAAACACTTACAGTGGGGCAAAAAAGTATTTAGTCAGCCACCAATTGTGCATGTTCTCCCACTTAAAAAGATGAGAGAGGCCTGTAATTTTCATCACAGGTACACTTCAACTATGACAGACAAAATGAGAAAAGAAATCCAGAAAATCACATTGTAGGATTTTTAATTTATTTATTTGCAAATTATGGTGGAAAATAAGTATTTGGTCAATAACAAAAGTTTATCTCAATACTTTGTTATATACCCTTTATTGGCAATGACAGAGGTCAAACGTTTTCTCTAAGTCTTCACAAGGTTTTCACACAATGTTGCTGGTATTTTGGCCCTTTCCTCCATGCAGATCTCCTCTAGAGCAGTGATGTTTTGGGGCTGTTGCTGGGCAACACAGACTTTCAACTCCCTCCAAAGATTTTCTATGGGTTGAGATCTGGAGACTGGCTAGGCCACTCCAAGACCTTGAAATGCTTCTTACGAAGCCATTCCTTCGTTGCCCGGGCAGTGTGTTTGGGATCATTGTCATGCTGAAAGACCCAGCCACGTTTCATCTTCAATGCCCTTGCTGATGGAATGAGGTTTTCACTCAAAATCTCACAATACATGGCCCCATTCATTCTTTCCTTTACACGGATCAGTCGTCCTGGACCCTTTGCAGAAAAACAGCCCCAAAGCATGATGTTTCCACCCCAATGCTTCACAGTAGGTATGGTGTTCTTTGGATGCAACTCAGCATTCTTTGTCCTCCAAACACGACGAGTTGAGTTTTTACCAAAAAGTTATATTTTGGTTTCATCTGACCATATGACATTCTCCCAATCTTCTTCTGGATCATCCAAATGCTCTCTAGAAAACTTCAGACGGGCCTGGACATGTACTGGCTTAAGCAGGGGGACACATCTGGCACTTCAGGATTTGAGTCCCTGGCGGCGTAGTGTGTTACTGATGGTAGGCTTTGTTACTTTGGTCCCAGCTCTCTGCAGGTCATTCACTAGGTCCCCCCATGTGGTTCTGGGATTTTTGCTCACCGTTCATTTTGACCCCACGGGGTGAGATCTTGCGTGGAGCCCCAGATCGAGGGAGCTTATCTGTGGTCTTGTATGTCTTCCATTTCCTAATACTTGCTCCCACAGTTGATTTCTTCAAACCAAGCTGCTTACTTATTGCAGATTCAGTCTTCCTAGCCTGGTGCAGGTCTACAATTTTGTTTCTGGTGTCCTTTGACAGCTCTTTGGTCTTGGCCATAGTGGAGTTTGGAGTGTGACTGTTTGAAGTTGTGGACAGGTGTATTTTATACTGATGACAAGTTCAAACAGGTGCCATTAATACAGGTAACGAGTGGAGGACAGAGGAGCCTCATAAAGAAGAAGTTACAGGTCTGTGAGAGCCAAAAATCTTGCTTGTTTGTAGGTGACCAAATACTTATTTTCCACCATAATTTGCAAATAAATTCATTAAAAATCCTACAATGTGATTTTCTGGATTTTGTTTTTCATTTTGTCTGTCATAGTTGAAGTGTACCTATGATGAGAATTACAGGCCTCTCTCATCTTTTTAAGTGGGAGAACTTGCACAATTGGTGGCTGACTAAATGCTTTTTTGCCCCACTGTATATGGCAGGGAGAAAGTACATTTCCTGCAATTCTACACATTTTGTCATAGGGCGTAGAGAAAATGTTGCAATTTTAAAGCAAGTTACCTACAATTCTACATATTTTGTCATGATGCTAAGTTAATGATATCTGAGCGGGATTCAGGCCTCCTGGAGGTCAGGGACCCTGGGCACTTGCCCTGTGTGCACATTCGGTATTTGGCTACGTTTGACCAATTTACCAATCCAAAAATTGTTAGCTGACATGGCTAATTGAGTGACTGTCAGTGACTGACATAACCACAGGAAGTTGAGACCCCTACTAAGTTCCTAAAGAAATATATTATAATGATATGTTAATCTGGCCCTGTATGTGGATTATAATGAATGGACATTTTTTTGTAGGGGTTGATAAATTATTCGTTAGGGCAAATAAAGTATGACATTTTCAAGTGGAAATTACATACTTTAGTTGCATTTTTAAACATTGAATACACTACAAATTTGCATTTCTTGGTGTGCATCAAATTACTATCCTACATCTGTACTCTCTCTTGACCACCAGTTTCTTCACAGCACATCAAAACCTCTAGCTCAGAAATCATCAGCATTCAGGAAAAAGTGAAGAAATGGATTCTGCTGCTGAGAAGGCAATTTAACATTTCCCAACAGCTACCCAAACTCACTGTGATGTTCCAGCCTAGTCTAGTCTATAAAGTATTGACGTGGACATTCCCCACGGTACATCCAAAACACCTTGCTCAATAA
The DNA here is from genome assembly GCF_036934945.1 of Oncorhynchus masou masou. NCBI lineage: Eukaryota > Metazoa > Chordata > Actinopteri > Salmoniformes > Salmonidae > Oncorhynchus > Oncorhynchus masou. The sequence continues at coordinate 45,623,014 of NC_088239.1, read as the reverse complement.
CCATCCCATCCATCTATTTAGGTTTGTTTATTCTCGCTCTACTGAGCCACAGACAGTTTGAATAATTTGAATAATGAATATTCATCATTTCCTACCATGTGTGTAACTTTACTTTATTTTTTACCTCTGCAGTCTATGATCTCCTAAACTCCCCGGACTGTCTGCCAGACCTGCTGCAGGGCGGCCTGGTGGAGCAGGGGGTGAATGAGGCGTTCATCCTCACCACCTTTAAACTGCAGCCTAAGACTGGCACCACCGTGTTTGGTCTGTACAACCCCCGGGACAACAGCAAGTACTTTGAGTTCACCGTGCTGGGGAAACTCAACAGAGGTAATGGTTAGGAAGGAGAGGCTAGGGACTTAATGCCCAACTGAGGAGGTTTATCTACTTGTACACTGAAGATATAGAAGATAATGTTTTATTACACAACGGATATTATTGTTTTATTATACAACAGCTATTGTTGTATTTTACGCATGATTAATTCAAAGATATCGAATTTGGCCATCAGTGCAGCCTCAAAGAATTAGGTGCACAATGGCTCAGAGGACAAGGGATGCATGATATACTGCACTTTTCTGTAAAATGTGGTATTGAAAAGTTCTCTCTCTCTTTCCATTTCATTTGTGTTTAAAAATCATTACTTTCGCCTTTCTTTTTCTGCATTATTCATGTATTCAATTCATTGTCGCATTTGCTGTGATTCACTCTCCATCTCATGCAATTTTACACTCTATGGCCTTCTTCTTCTTGTCCCTTTCCCTCTCTAACCTCACCCCCTCTCCCCTCACTCCCTCACTCCCTCACTCCCTCACTCCCAGCTGTGCTGCGTTACCTGAGGAGTGATCGGAGGATGAGCTCTGTGACCTTCAACAACATCCAACTGGCGGACGGTCAGCGCCACCGCCTCCTCTTCCACCTGAAGGGGATGCAGCAGGGCCCAGGGGCGGTGGAGCTGCACCTGGACTGCAGACTGGTGGAGACGGTCAGGGATCTCCCCTCCGTGTTTCAGGGCCTGCCTGCAGGCTACGGCGTGGTGGAGCTGAAAAGCATGCAGGGCAAAGCAGAGGTGATGTTATGGTATTTGTCTCAAATGGCAACCTATTGCACTCATCTCAATTAACATTGTATAGTGCACTACGTTGGACCATTGTCAGGTTGGATGTTATTCAAATTAAGGACGTCATATGGGATGCAATCATTATTGTGCCCCACCAATGAAATCGGGAGGGGGACTATAGATCTGTCTCTGTCTGTTCACACACAATATCTCAGACCACACTGACCCATTTTGACAAACACTTTGCCATAGAGATCCAGCATTTACATAATTAGACTGATTGGCAAGATTTTGAGGAAACTTGGGTGAATGATGTATCTTGCCATAGAGATCTGGAATTGACTAAATTACACTGATTGGCCGAATGGGGGCGATCAATCATTTTCCCTTTGGGAACAACATGTTTACTGTTGTCTTGTTTACTCATAAAACCATAGATGTTTCTGTTACCCATCCCAAACCATTACCTTTGTGGCCTTTGTACTCAGGGATGTAATTTATTTACTCATATGTCTTCCTTCCAAATTCAAATGACCCTAACCCTAGCCTGGATGCAAGATGTTGCCAAATCCTTGTCTATCAAAAATGTAGCATTTGTCAAGCAATTTAGAGTTGGCAACCAGAAAACAAACCTAACAACCACCTTGTCCTCATCAAGCCCATCCATCAGCACGGACTCCAACTAATGGATCCCTGTTGTTGGACTTCTTCACAAACAGGAGGAGCTGGAGGAATTGAAACTGGTGGTGGGAGACACGTTTGAGAATGTAGCCTCTCTACAAAACTGCCACCAACAAGGAGACTCGGTGCAGACTCTGGGTAAGAGTTTATGACAAATAAACAAACCAGCTCATTTCCTGTGTTTTCCCTAAACTGTTAATTTAGTCTCTACTGTCTAGTTTAGACAGACACATCTTTTTTGAGGAAAGGCCTTTTCTTGTACGTCACCCAAACCATTTTTCATGAAAGCAGCTAAATGGTGATAGAATGCTCATATGTACACTACCGGTTAAACATTTTCAAAACATCTACTCATTCAAGGTTATTTCTTTATTTTTGCTATTTTCTACACTGAAGAATAAAAGTGAAGACATCAAAACTACGAAATAACACATATGGAATCATGTAGTAAGCAAAAAAAGTGTTAAACAAATCAAATATATTTTCTATTAGAGATTCTTCAAAGTAGCCACCCTTTGTCTTGATGACAGTTTTGCACAATCTTGGCATTCTCTCAACCAGCTTCATGAGGAATGCTTTTCCAACAGTCTTGAAGGAGTTCCCACATATGCTGAGCACTTGCTGGCTACTTTTCCTTCACTCTGTGGTCCAACTCATCCCAAACCATTTCAATTGGGTTGAGGTCAGGTTATTGTGAAGGCCAGATCATCTGATGCATCCATCACTCTCCTTGGTCAAATAGCCCTTACACAGCCTGGAGCTGTGTTTTGAGTCATTGTCCTGTTGAAAAACGAATGATAGAAATCTGTCCATTGGTCTGGAACTAACGGTCTAATATCCATTGCTCGTGTTTCTTGGCCCAAGTAAGTCTCTTCTTCTTATTGGTGTCCTTTAGTAGTGGTATCTTTGCAGCAATTAGACCATGAAGGCCTGATTCACAAAGTCTCCTCTGAACAGTTGATGTTGAGATGTGTCTGTTACTTGAACTCTGTTAAGCATTTATTTGGGATGCAATCTGAGGTGCAGTTAGCTCTAATGAACTTATCCTCTGCAGCAGAGGTAACTCTGGGTCTTCCTTTCCTGTGGCGGTCCTCATAAGAGACAGTTTCATAATAGCGCTTGATGGTTTTTGCAACTGTACTTGCAACTTTAAAGGTTTTTGACATTTTCCGGATTGACTGACCTTGAATCCTGCTAACGGGGTCGATATGATGACAGCCAGGGAAAGTGCAGGGCGCCAAATTCAAAACAACAGAAATCTCATAATTAAAATTCCTCAAACATAGAAGTATTTTACACCATTTTAAAGATAAACTTGTTGTTAATCCCACCACAGTGTCCGATTTCAAAAAGGCTTTATGATGAAAGCACACCAAACGATTGTTAGGTCTGCACCTAGTCACAGAAAAACACAGCCATTTTTCCAGCCAAAGAGAGGAGTCACAAAATGCAGAAATAGAGATAAAATGAATCACTAACCTTTGATGATCTTCATCAGGTGACACTCATAGCACTTCATGTTACACAATACATGTATGTTGTGTTCGATAAAGTTAATATTTATATACAAAAATCTGAGTTTACATTGGCGCATTATGGAATAGTAGTTCCAAAACATCCGGTGATTTTGCAGAGAGCCACATCAATTTACAGATATTCTCATAATAAACATTGATAAAAGAACTATTATGCATGGAATTATAGATACACTTCTCCTTAATGCAACCGCTGTGTCAGATTTCAAAATAACTTTACCGAAAAAACACACCATGCAATAATCTGAGTACAGCGCTCAGACAACAAATCAAGCCATACAGATATCCGCCATGTTGTAGAGTCAACAGAAGTCAGAAATAACATTATAAATATTCACTTACCTTTGATGATCTTTATCAGAATGCACTCCCAGGAATCCCAGTTCCACAATAAATGTTTGATTTGTTCGATAAAGTCCATAATTTATGTCCAAATACATCCTTTTTGTTTGTGCGTTTAGCTCAGTATTCCAAATTCATGACGTGCAGGCCAGACGAAAAGTAAAAAAGTTCTGTTACAGTCCATAGAAACATGTCAAACGAAGTATAGAATCAATCTTTAGGATGTTTTTAACATAATTCTTCAATAATGTTTCAACCGGAGAATTCCTTTGTCTTCAGAAATGCAATGGAACGAGAGCTAACTCTTACGTGAACGCGCGTGACCAGCTCATGCTACTCTGCCATTCCCCCCTCCTTCACAGTAGAAGCATCAAACAAGGTTCTAAAGACTGTTGACATCTAGTGGAAGCCTTAGGAAGTGCAATTTGACCCCATAGACACTGTATATGCGATAGGCAAAGAGTTGAAGAACTACAAACCTCAGATTTCCCACTTCCTGGTTGGATTTTTTCTCAGGTTTTTGCCTGACATATGAGTTCTGTTATACTCACAGACATCATTCAAGCAGTTTTAGAAACTGTTTTCTATCCAAATCTACTAATAATATGCACATATTAGCAACTGGGCCTGAGTAGCAGGCAGTTTACTCTGGGCACCTTATTCATTATTATACTCAATACTGCCCCCAGCCATAAGAAGTTAAAGTAATGTTGGACTGTCATTTCTCTTTGCTTATTTGAGATGTTCTTGCCATAATATGGACTTGGTCTTTTACCAAATAGGGATATCTTCTGTATACCAACTGATTGGCTCAAATGCATTTTAAGGAAAAACATTCAAGGCAGACCTGTTAATTGAAATTAATTCCAGACGACTACCTCGTGAAGCTGGTTGAGAGAATGCCAAGAGTGTGCAAAGCTGTCATCAAAGCAAAGGGTGGCTACTTTGAAGAATCTCAAATATAAAATATATTTTGATTTGTTTAACACATTTTTGGTTACTTCATGATTCCATGTGCGTTATTTCATAGTTTTGCTGTCTTCACTAGTATTCTACAATGTAGAAAATAGTCAGAATAAAGAAAAACCCTTGAATTAGTAGGTGTCCAAACTTTTGACTGGCACTACATACATAGATATACTGTCTAATTCACCCTGTTACTGTACGTTGAGGGTAGCTCAAACAAGAACCCCAACTCAAGTGTTTTGGTATGACCCATGTTCTTCCCCCATTCTCCCTTTCTAGGGAGTTGTTCCCAGCCATCATGCTTCTACACCTGCTTTGCTTGCTGTTTGGGGTTTTAGGCTGGGTTTCTGTACAGAACTTTGAGATATCAGCTGATGTACGAAGGGCTATATAAATACATTTGATTTGATTTGCAGGGGTCAACACAAAGCAACTCTCCAATCAAATGCTTGAGCTCACCCAGGTGATAAATGAGCTGAAAGATGTCCTTATTCAGCAGGTAACTATAATGGTCAAGCTCCTCTTGGAACTCTTAAACTCCACCTCCTGACCCACTGAGTCCATTTACAAACATGCTATCTGGGGCGGCAGGTAGCCTAGTGGTTAGAGCGTTGGACTAGTAACCGAAGGGTTGCAAGATTGAATCCCCGAGCTGACAAGGTACAAGTCTGTCGTTCTACCCCTGAACAAGGCAGTTAACCCAATGTTCCTAGGCCGTCATTGAAAATAAGAATTTGTTCTTAACTGGCTTGACTAGTTAAATCAAGATATAATAAAAATGTTTCTGCTGCTTCTTAAAGGTCAAAGAGACATCTTTTCTCAGAAACACCATCTCTGAGTGCCAGGCTTGTGGTGAGAACATCCAATACCACCATTATATTACAAATGATTTATTCTGTATTATGTGTTCTGCATTCATGTCATATGTTGTTTATGGATTGGGCCAAGATTTTTTTCCTGACCATGAGACCTAACAAGGAAAATCACTAGACCCCAGTTTTACTTGAAGCATGTTCGCTTATGACACATTCATAACTAATACATGAGAAGCCACTGGTATTGTGAAAATTAGTGTCATAAAAATATATTTCCTCTGGGTGTCTTTGAAGGACTGGGTGGAAGTGAGGTCATTGAGCCAAAGTGTGCCCCTGGTGTTTGTTTCCGTGACGACATGTGTATTGAGACGGAAGAGGGTGTTGAGTGTGGACCCTGTCCTGATGGATACACAGGGGATGGCTTCAGCTGTGATGATGTGGATGAGGTAGGGTGTGTGTGTCTGTGTGTTAACTGTGTGTATTTATGTGGTTGTAATCATTCTAAAATACTAACCAAGCATCTTCTACTGTCTCTCTCTCTCTCTCTATATATAGTGTCAGTTTAACCCTTGCTTCGCCGGGGTAAAGTGTGTGAACACAGCTCCAGGGTTTCGCTGTGATGCATGTCCTCTGGGCTACACTGGTCTGGCTGTGGAGGGGGTGGGAGTGGTCTACGCACAGACAAACAAACAGGTCAGTCTACATCACCAAATGGAGTCAAGGTCTAATGAAAAAATGAAAACGAAAAGCTACACTCGAGTAGCTCTAATAAAATCCTTTACTCACCAACGTTTCGACAGCAAGCTGTCGTCCTCCATTTCAACTTGGTAAATTCAAGAAGATGAATTGAAATGAAATCGACCCCCCACCCGGTGACATTGTTACTAGGATAACTAATCTTGTAACATCTTTTCAAGCTATATATCATTATATCGTTTTTTTAACTCTATATCTCTTAGGTCTGTGATGACATTGACGAGTGCAAAGGATCCAACAACGGAGGGTGCACTGCTGACTCTCTCTGTCACAACTCTGTGGTAAGGACTGAGTGTCTGTCTGATAGCCCGGTGGTCGCCACATCTTTTTGCTTCGGCCAACTCATGACTTTCGCTATCACACAACAGAAACTACTTGAAGAACAAGCAGATCTGGGGACCGGGCTAGTATCTGGAATCCAAATAGAATATCGCTCCATTTTAAACAATAGGACAAGGGAACCATGTGTGTTAAAAGGATTCCAAGCTAAATATCTGACCCAAGTACAAGTACTACATGTATGATATGTTGTTCATTGCCTGTTACCCTGTATTATCCCCGTAGGGTTCATACGTCTGCGGGGGCTGTAAAACAGGCTACATAGGGGGCCAGGTGAAGGGCTGTAAGCCAGAGAGGAGCTGTGGTAACAGTCGGACCAACCCCTGTGATGTCAACGCCCAGTGTATCCAAGAAAGAGACGGCTCCATCACCTGTCAGGTGGGGTCCTATAGATCACAAACTAGCCTCCACTGACAGAACTCGCTCTCACTCACACACGCATGCACGCACACACACATAGAGACGCAGAATAACACACACACACATACACACTCGTCACTCTATAAAACTAGGCCAACCTTTTACTGACTGCCTTACACACACGCACACGCACGCACACACGCACACGCACACGCACACACACACACACACACACACACACACACACACACACACACACACACACACACACACACACACACACACACACACACACACACACACACACACACACACACACTGCCTCAAGTGTTTTCTCTTATTTTTCCTGTCAGTGTGGGATTGGCTGGGCTGGTAATGGCTACCTATGTGGGAAGGACACAGACATTGATGGATACCCCGATGAGAAACTCAAGTGCAAGGATATGGTCTGTAAAAAGGTAACCATGACAACTGAAACAAATACAACTATCCTGGAATAAACAGCACATGTGATCTCTCTTTCCGTGCCTCCCCATCTCTCTCGCTTTTAACTCTCTCTCTCTCTCTTCCTGTATCACCATCTCTCCCTCTCCCCCTTTCTCACTCCCTCGTTCCCCCTCTCTCCCCTTTCCCCTCCCCCCATATTATTTTGACGTTGTGTCTGTTAAAGGGTTAACAGTGTGTCGAAATCAATCTGTTGGTTGTCAGGATAACTGCATGCGTGTTCCCAACTCTGGCCAAGAAGATGCTGACGAGGACGGACAAGGGGACGCTTGTGACAATGACGCTGATGGAGACGGTATTCTGAATGAACAGGTAGACACACACACACACACACACACAAACACACAAACACACACAGAGAGAGTACAGCTCCCTCCCTCAAACTCTCTGCGCCCCTGTGCCCCTCTCCCATGCAGGATAACTGCTGGCTGAAGCCTAACGTGGACCAGAGGAATAGTGACAAGGACAACCACGGTGATGCCTGTGACAACTGTCGTACGGTGGAGAACCCCGATCAGAGGGACACTGACGGTGACAGGAAAGGAGACGCCTGCGATGATGACATGGATGGAGACGGTGCGTACACTGACACATCCCTACCACCTAACTAGCGTCACAGTAGTCTGATACAACAGCCGTTTGACTAGAAAACACCAAAACACCAACCCTACCCTGATCCCATTACTAAACACACACAAACACACAGTATGCCTTTGTCCTCCTCACTCTTTGATACAGTACATGACTGTCTGGGTTTCTTTTTACAGACTCTGTCTACAGACCACTTGACCTTTATGCAATGATCACAGTACTGTTGCTTCCCTGAGATAAACGAGAAATGACACACCTAGGGCCTTCTGCACAAACACTTTACTCAGATGACAAATGCAACAGCGCCTGCCTGTGGCACAACTAGTGAATTATTAGAAACAGAATATCAACGTAAAGAGCATCAACCCCGTGCAGTTTGCTTTTAAATAATAATGCATTGATTCAACATCAGTGAGTAAGCCTTCGAATCACATAAATCACACTTTATGATTTTTCTCATGGGCCATACTTACACTTTTTTTGACACTTTCACAGATGTTCTTGAAATATCTAGAACAGCTATCCCCGGTGTGCATACATCACAAAGCAGTAATCCTGAAAGAGACTACTTTACTTATGCACTGTCATGTATTTCCCTAACACGTCTGCAGAGTGGTGGGATACTATTGGTCAGATAACTTTACAATCTCAAACTCTGTAAATGAATTGGTCTCCAGGCTTGAAGAACTTCCTGGATAACTGCCAGATGGTGGTGAACCGGGACCAGTTGGACCGGGATGGTGACGGAGTGGGAGACGCCTGTGACAGCTGCCCCGATATTCCTAATCCTAACCAGGTCAGACTGCCTCCACAGGCCTCCATTGAAGGTTCTGAGACCTGTTCAGTTTACAGATATATACTGGAATATGGAGCGACTGAGATGTCATCTCCTGTGAGAGGTCAAAAAGTGTTTTAACAAATCTGTGCTCTGATTTCAGTCCGACATCGACGATGACCTGGTTGGGGATTCTTGTGACACAAACCAAGACAGGTAAAAGAAAACATGTTTTAAAGTATCTGATGTTAGAAAAAGTATTCTCTTAAAATATCCACTTCATGATTTAATTGACTTAGTCAATGCATGATTCCAGTAGTCAATTCATCCCTTTATTTTTATGAATATTCAACTACAGTATATATGCTGAACAAAAAATACTGTGTTGTGTGACAAAACTGCACATTTTAGTGGCCTTTTATTGTCCCCAGCACAAGGTGCACCTGTGCAATGATCATGTTGTTTAATCAGCTTCTTGATATGCCACACCTGTCAGGTGTATTGATTATCTTGGCAAAAGAGAAATACTCACTAACAGGGATGTCCAAAAATTGTTTACAAAATTTGTGAGAAGACCTATCTTTTCTGTCCCTTCCCCTTTTGTGTTACCTGCCTGGTCTGTAGTGATGGTGACGGTCACCAGGACACCAAGGACAACTGTCCCAACGTGATCAACAGCTCCCAGCTGGACACAGACAAAGACGGCCTGGGGGATGAGTGTGACGATGACGATGACAACGACAGCATCCCTGACTTCCTGCCACCCGGACCCGACAACTGCAGACTGGTGCCCAACCCCGACCAGCTGGATGAGAACAGTCAGTAGTAATCTTTCTTTCACACTTTTTAATTTACATTACTGCTGTGACCAAATTGCCCAGCAATGGGAAATAATACTTTTCTAAATCCGAATCCGAATTCTTGAGTTATCACCTAAAAGCTATAGCCTAGTGTTTCAGTCTGTTTGGGCTTCGACCAACTATTTTCTGTGTAAGTTTGTGTCCTGCCAAGCGTGCTGTAAATAGTGTGACAACAATAGGAGACTTGACTACACACACAGTGTGAGTATACACATTTTTTAACTGAAGGTAAAACTTGAGGAAGTGAAGCGCCTATGGACTGACAAGGTTTTCCATCACATTCAGCTTTGACACCTGCAAAAGAACTGTAGCTTCACTGATCTAATACTGTCCTTCAAACAACGTATACTCAGTCACCATTGACCTTCAACCAATCAACCAACCACCCAACAAACTTTAAACTCTCTGCTTTACTAGTGTATTGCCTATGCTTAGAACCTTATTGGCCATCATTTCTAAGCTTTTGTGTATTCTCTCCTCCCAGATGACGGTGTTGGGGATGTGTGTGAGTCAGACTTTGACCAGGACAAGGTGATTGACAGAATAGACAACTGTCCAGAGAACGCTGAGGTCACTCTGACAGACTTCAGAGCCTATCAGACGGTGGTGCTGGACCCCGAGGGTGACGCCCAGATTGACCCCAACTGGGTTGTCCTCAATCAGGTGTGATGGCCATTTACAGGACTACCGGAAATAATAAGCTAAATATGTTCAAATGCTTTGAATTTGACAACAGGACTGACATTTTATATCTTAAACAGGGAATGGAGATTGTACAGACCATGAACAGTGACCCTGGACTGGCTGTGGGTAAGAAAGACTTCCAAATCATTATCAAGTATCATATATATCGTATTGTATCAACTCGGTTTCTATTTCGTCGTAACCGCTGTTGTTTTGTCCCCTAGGTTACACTGCCTTCAGTGGGGTGGACTTTGAGGGGACATTCCATGTAAACACAGTGACTGACGATGACTACGCAGGCTTCATCTTTGGCTACCAGGACTCCTCCTCCTTCTACGTGGTCATGTGGAAACAGACTGAGCAGACCTACTGGCAGGCCACACCCTTCAGAGCAGTGGCCGAGCCTGGCATCCAGCTCAAGGTGTGTGTGTGTGTGTGTGTATATGTGCCTTGAATTGTACAATGAAATCTGTCTTTTTATTTTTGTATTTACTACTTCTTACCTTCTCCCTCGCTATCTCTCCCAGGCTGTGAAGTCTAAGTCGGGCCCAGGTGAGCACCTGAGGAACTCCCTTTGGCACACAGGGGACACCAACGACCAGGTGCGTCTGTTATGGAAGGACCCCAGGAACGTGGGCTGGAAGGACAAGGTTTCCTACCGCTGGTACCTGCAGCACCGGCCCCAGGTTGGATACATCAGGTGAGACAGCTGATATGATGCACACAGGATGGCTTCTGAGAGTGAGTGAGTGAGTGAGTGAGTGAGTGAGTGAGTGAGTGAGTGAGTGAGTGAGTGAGTGAGCGAGTGAGTGAGCGAGCGAGTCAGATGTGATCGCTCCATCTAATACTCTAGTTTTCTAACAAGAATGACTGTCTGTTGGGTTTTTGGACAGGGCCCGTTTCTATGAAGGTACAGAACTGGTGGCTGACTCTGGTGTGACCATTGACACCACCATGAGAGGAGGACGACTGGGCGTTTTCTGTTTCTCTCAGGAAAACATCATCTGGTCCAACCTAAAGTACCGCTGCAATGGTAAGTAAAAGAGGCTAGTTGAAACTGGCCATTTGAGATGCCCTTTATTCTTTACTGAGATTATTTGTACATTTATGACAATATTCAAGCTATTTGTTTTTAACTCAAATTTGTCACATTGGCATCCTTGATTTAACTGACCCTCGGTAGAAATTGACCCTGACCCTTAACCTCTGACCTCTAACCTCTAAAGACACCATCCCTGAGGACTTCCAGTTCAGCACGCAGCACGGCGTCAACGACAGTCTCTAATCCTACAGAGTCTGAAAGAAAGACCGTTTCTCCACGTGTTTGGAATTTTTGTGGTGTGTGTGTGTACACAGTGGCAATACTGTATGTACTGTATTTTTTCTGTTTATGTCTATGCCACCTCCCCTCAATTTTTTTGAATCAAATTGTCTTCCTGAGTATTAAAATCAGTGTCCTCAGTGCTCTGAATGAGGACTACTAGAGTAAAATAAAATGATATTTATCATTACATTTCATGCATATTACAATTCAAACTCTAGATTTTGTTTATTCTTTGAGCTCATTTTGCGTTATCATCCACATACACAATCATCAGCCATTGATATAAGCTTCCTTCTCTGTCAGAGCAGCATTTATTCCCCATGTGATATACCAGCCCCACACTCTGCACAATGTATTCACACGACATGGACATGAAAGGGAACACAAGAGAGGAGTCAGACCATGGTGACTTGGCCATGCCTGAGCATAGTCCATTTTCTCGTACCCTGGTCCCAGATCTGTTTGTGCTATCTTGCAATTTTGGAAAGACAACACAAACAGATCTGGGACCAGGCTAACTGTCTTGTAACTCTGACCCCTCAACCCTCACCCGAGGCCTCGTCTTAACCAAGAGTTTGGTTATCATTGCTTATCACGGCTTCTTGACGCAACTCTCTGGAGACCGATGGAAAGCGATGCTTTACATATTTAAATGATTCTCAAATCAAATCTACTCCTTTGTCTGGTTTCACTCTTAGACGTAGGTGTTTATATGTTTGAAATGGATGTTGGTTATTTTCTAAATTGTAAGGTTGATCGACAAGAGAATTCCACATAAAAAAAATTAAGAGACATTGCATCATTTTTTGTCTTGCCTTATTGTAAGAACAGATTCCATTTTTTTCTCAATAATTTCATCAGCCAATCTTACAGTTCATGTGGTCAAATTGTAAATTTATAGAAGTGAGGAAACAAGACTATTGACCTGTTAACCTATTATTATTGGGGATGACCATGTGACACTGGCATACATAAAGTCTGCTTATATATATATATCTTTTTTGAACTAGAGGGCTTAACCCTCAAGCTACCGACTGGGGTCATTTTGATTAAAGAGCAGTAAAATAACAATAGCAAGGCTATATACAGGGGGTACCGGTACAGAGTCAAAGTGCGGGGGCACCGGTTAGTTGAGCATATAAATACTTGATCGAACTGCAATACAGAACTCAGATACACTCTGAATCTACACACAGCTGTATTGGGGTGTATTCTCCAAAAAGTAGTTATCCATCTAGAACCAAAAAGGGTTCTTCGGCTGTCTTCACAGGAGAACCCTTTGAATAACCCCTTTTGGTTCCAGGTAGAACCCTTTTGGATTCCATGTAGAGCCCTTTCCACAGAGGGTTCTACATCGTACCCAAAATAGTTTTTTACCAGGAACCAGAAAAGGGTTCTACCTGAAACCAAATAGGGTTCTCCTATGGGGACAGCTGTAGAACCCTTTTGCAATGTTTTTCGTTTTCTAAGTGTGTAGGGCAAAATCTAAAAGACAATCTATTTGAATCCAGGTTTTTCTGGAGACATAATATTAAAGGATACACATCATCAGAGGGTGGAGGGGAGCTATTGGAGTGATCTTGACCTGATAAACACATGTGGAGATTGAGCACCTTATGTACTTGCCTACGGTTAAAACTAGGCATGACCATGTACACAATCTAAATTACCCTAGATATATGCTTTGTTTCTGTAAAAACAGCTCATAAAAGTATGTCAGTTGTATGACTACTTTGTAGAACTGTAATACAACTGTAATACAGTAACAGCTACCCTCTAAATGTACACATTGTGCTGTATCGTGTGTATTCTCCATTCAAATAGTTATTATACTGAAAATTGTATATGAATACCAGAATTCCTATAATATCCTCCAATACATTATATGTGCAATTTGTTATGATACTGTATTTTGGGTGCTATACCATTGGTTTGAAGTGATTTAGAGGATAAGGGCATGATTTTTGAAGCAGCTCCAATTGTTTCACTAGCAGCAATGATAACGCTGTCTCTGGGATAAGTAAATAAAGGAAATTAATCCATATTTTGGTCAATGTCTCTCAGGATCACTTGGCATTCATCTTTACCCCATAAATATGACAAAATGTGTATAGTGCTGTCGGAAAATATTCAGACCCTGTCACTTTTCCACGTTAAACAACCTTACTTTAAAATGGATTAAAAAATATATATTATTATTTACATTTACATTTAAGTCATTTAGCAGATGCTCTTATCCAGAGCGACTTACAAATTTGATCAATTTTCACACAATACCCCATAATGATGGAGCAAAAACAGATTTTTAGACATTTTGCAAATGTATTAAAATTAAAAAACTGAAATATCATATTTACATTCAGACCCTTTACTATTGAGACTCAAAATTGAGCTCAGGCGCATCTTGTATCCATTGATCACCCTTGAGATGTTTTTTCAAAATACCTGTTTTCACTTTGTCATTATGTGATATTGTGTGTAGATTGATGAGGGAAAAAATGTATTTAAGTCATTTTAGAATAAGGCGGTAACGTAACAGGTCACATGGTCAGCAAAACCCCCTTGCCTTAACCAAAGATGGTGGTGTAGGCCTATACTTCTTCACTATCAGGAATCAAGGTAAGATCCAAGTGCTGACTGTGTGAAGTAACAATGTTGATCGTAACCACAGGGGCAAGGCAAACGACAGGTCAAGGCAGGTAGGGGTTGATAATCCAGAGCAGAGGCCAAAGTTCAGGACAGAAGGCAGGGTCAGAGACAGGCAGTGGTCAGGCGGGCGCGTCAAAAACCAGGAGGACAACAAAAAGAGCCACTAGGGAACAACAGGAGCTGAGACAAAATGCTCGTAGGCTTGAACAAGCAAGATGAACTGGCAACAGACAGACAGAAAACACAGGTATAAATTAGAGGTTGACCGATTAATCGGAATGGCCGTCACAGTAGTCTTTTTTTTGGACACCGATTTGGCCGATTTTTAAAAATGTAAAAAAAAATATTACACCTTTATTTAATCTTTATTTAACTGGGCACGTCAGTTAAGAACACATTCTTATTTTCAATGACGGCCTAGAAACGATGGGTTAACTGCCTTGTTCAGGGGCAGAATAACAGATTTTTACCTTGTCAGCTTGGGGATTCAATCTTGCAACCTTGCAGTTAACTAGTCCAACGCTCTAACCACCTAATTACATTGCACTCCACGAGGAGCCTGCCTGTTACGCGAATGCAGCAAGCCAAGGTAAGTTGCTAGCTAGCATTAAACTTATTTTATAAAAACAATCAATCAATCATAATCACTAGTTAACTACACATACTAGTTATCTAGCGTGTCCTGCGTTGCATATAATCGATACTGTGCGTATTCGCGAAAAAGGACTGTCGTTGCTCCAATGTGTACTTAACCATAAACATCAATGCCTTTCTTAAAATCAATACACACAATTATATATTTTTAAACCTGCATATTTAGCTAAAAGAAATCCAGGTTAGCAGGTAATATTAACCAGGTGAAATTGTGTCACTTCTCTTGCGTTCATTGCACGCAGAGTCAGTGTATAAGCAACAGTTTGGGCTGCCTAATTTGCCAGAATTGTACGTAATTACGACATAACATTGAAGGTTGTGCAACGTAACAGGAATATTTAGATTTATGGATGCCACCCTTTAGATAATATAAGGAACGGTTCCGTATTTCACTGAAAGAATAAACGTCTTGTTTTCGAGATGATAGTTTCCAGATTCGACCATAATAATGACCTACGGCTTGTATTTCTGTATGTTATTATGTTATAATTAAGTCTATGATTTGATAGAGCAGTCTGACTGAGCGGTGGTAGGCACCAGCAAGCTCGTAAGCATTCATTCAAACAGCACTTTGGTGCGTTTGACAGCAGCTCTTCGCAATGCTTCAAGCATTGAGCTGTTTATGATTTCAAGCCTATCAACTCCAGAGATTAGGCTGGTGTAACCGATGTGAAATGGCTAGCTAGTTAGCGGGGTGCGCGCTAATAGCGTTTCAAACGTCACTCGCTCTGAGACTTGGAATGGTTGTTTCCCTTGCTCTGCATGGGTAACACTGCTTCGAGGGTGGCTGTTGTCTATGTGTTCCTGGTTCGAACCCAGGTAGGAGCGAGGAGAGGGACGGAAGCTATACTGTGACACTGGCAATACTAACGTGCCTATAAGAACATCCAATAGTCAAAGGTTAATGAAATACAAATGGTATAGAGAGAAATAGTCCTATAATTCCTATAATAACTACAACCTAAAACTTCTTACCTGGGAATATTGAAGACTCATGTTAAAAGGAACCACCAGCTTTCATATGTTCTCATGTTCTGAGCAAGGAACTTAAACGTTAGCTTTCTTACATGGCACATATGGCATTTTTACTTTCTTATCCAACACTTTGTTTTTGCATTATTTAAACCAAATTGAACATGTTTCATTATTTATTTGAGGCAAAATTGATTTTATGTATGTATTATATTAAGTTAAAATAAGTGTTCATTCAGTATTGTTGTAATTGTCATTATTACAAATAAAAATTTAAAATCGACAGATTAATCGGCAACGGATTTTTTTGGTCCTCTAATAATCGGTATCGGTATTGAAAAATCATAATCGGTCGACCTCTAGTATAAATACACAGGGGACAATGGGGAAGATGGGCAACACCTGGAGGGGGGTGGAGACAAGCACAATGACAGGTGAAACAGATCAGCGTGTGACACTCACTGTAATTAGGTTAAACACTTTGGGCCCAATTCAGACTTAGGAAATTGACACCTTTCCTACACACTTCTCAGTAGTTCGTATTCAGACTTAACTTACACAGGTGCGTAACAGGTTTTGCAGGCATGGTTCCTTTGCGTGCGCTGAATAAATGTAATTAAACCCCCGACAACCCTCCCACTGTGCCACTCGGGGGCTCCGCAGCGGTCTAAGGCACTGCATCATAGTGCAAGAGGGGTCACTACAGTCCCAGGTTCGATTCCAGGCTGTATCACATCCAGCCGTGATTGGGAGTCCCATAGGGCTGCACACAATCTGCCCAGCATCGTCCAGGTTTGGCCGGGGTAGGCCGTCATTGTAAATAACAATTTGTTCTTAAACACCATGGGACCACGCAGCCGTCATACCGCTCAGGAAGGAGACGTGTTCTGTCTCCTAGAGTTGAACGTACTTTGGTGCGAAAAGTGCAAATCAATCCCAGAACAACAGCAAAGATGAAGATGCTGGAGGAAACAGGTACAAAAGTATCTGTTGCCACAGTAAAACGAGTCCTATAATTGACATAACCTGAAAGGCCGCTCAGCAAGGAAGAAGCCACTGCTCCAAAACCGCCATAAAAAAGCCAGACTACGGTTTGGAACTGCACATAGGGACAAATATCATACATTTTGGAGAAATGTCCTCTGGTATGATGAAACAAAAATGGAACTGTTTGGCCATAATGACCATCATCATGTTTGGAGGGAAAAGGTGGAGGCTTGCAAGCCGAAGAACACCATCCCAACCGCGAAGCACAGGGGTGGCAGCATCATGTTGTGGGGGTGCTTTGCTGCAGGGGGGACTGGTGCACTTCACAAATATTGAAATATTGAAGCAACATCATAAGACATCAGTCAAGAAGTTAAAGCTTGGTTGCAAATAGTTCTTCCAAATGGACAATTACCCCAAGCATACTTCCAAAGTTGTGGCAAAATGGCTTAAGGACAACAAATTCAAGGTATTGGAGTGGCCATCACAAAGCCCTGACCTCAATCCCATAGAAAATGTGTGGGCAGAACTGAAAAAGCGTGTGCGAGCAAGGAGGCCTACAAACCTGACTCAGTTACACCAGCTCTGTCAGGAGGAATGGGCCAAAATTCACCCAACTTATTGTGAGAAGATTGTGGAAGGCTCTACGAAATGCTTGACCTAAGTTAAACAATTTAAAGGCAATGTTACCAAATACTAATTGAGCATGTAAACTTCTGACCCACTGGGAAAGTGATGAAAGAAATGAAACCTGAACTTTATATAATTTACATTTTTCTCATTCCATCACTGCTGCTCTTACAATCTTACTCTTGCTGTAGCCTTATAAGCCTTTTAGATAAGACTCAAAACCACATAAGAATATATTTCTTACATTTTAGTAGACACTCTTATCCATAGCAACGAGGGTTATGTGCTTTGCTCAAGAGCACATGAACAGATTTTTCACCTAGTCAGCTTGGGGAATTGAACCAGCAACCTTTTGGTTAATGGCCCAACATGCTTAACCACTAGGCTACTTGCCACTCTTTCACTTAGTCTGAAGGCTCTATCAACAAACTGAAGAAGCAACCCAAAGCAAACAGTTCAGAAAACAGTTCAGATATGCTCCTAGAATCTGGCCTTTGATTCTTGCAAACCATTGGCTCTCAGTGGTTACCTGTGGCTCCATTTCAAAGTTCAAAGTTTAAATCAGCATCTTGTTGCGAAACCCCCGTCAGACATTTTGTCCAAAGTTGCGTAACAAAATCATGTAAACCCGGCCCAATGAACTTTTCTTACCTAACTGTGTTCGTCATTAGCTTTTGTCATTGTTTTTGCACACAATGTTTGCATAAAATGGCATCCTATTTCCTATATAGTCCACTACTTTTGACCAGGCCCATAGGGATCTGGTCAAAAGTAATGCACTATGTAGGGATTAGGGTGTCATTTCAGACACACAAAAAAGCCATCTTTAAAGTAGAGCAACAAACAGAACCCAATGGATTGAACTATGAACTGCACTTTAGACTCAGCTATTCTCAGGAACATGTACACAAAGCATGTTTACCTTAAAGGGCTGATAGCCAGAAGCTCATAAAAGAGTTAAAAGAACATGCATGTATTAGTGTTCATGATAATCTAGGCTGTTAAACCAATGTGCTGACCGCTATGTAATTTGACCACAACAGATTTCGCAAATGTATTTATTTTTTGGAATAAGTGTAGCCTACCATGCATTGAAAAAACATGTTGTAATGGTCTTTATGGGAGATGCTATCACCTTTCCATTTTTTGGCTACATGATTTAGCAACTGGTTTCTCTCTGGTCTCTGGTATCTTTCATTCCTTGTCAGACTGATTCCCCGACACTAAAGGACATATAAGAGACCACCAGAGATTATAAATATCTAAAACCAGCTGCAGAATCGTTTCTTACATAACTCATCATCCTTGTTTCACTCCAAATGTCGCACAATTATTTGTGTTACTTCAACGGCCTACAGACTAGTACATGTTCACACATTATTACATTTCATGGTTTGCACTAAATGTAGTTCTCTCATTCAAAATGAATAGTGATCTAACTGCACACTATCTGCATTCTCTGTGTAATCTATTTATTGATAAGGCACCCAATAGATGTCCTACATATCATGCGGAGAGCAGACGTTTTGGGGACAGTGCTTTTCAAAACTAGTTTAGGGCCTTCAGTCTGGTTCCATTTCAGCCAGCACCACTTACCAGTCCTTTCAGATCTGTGAAATCACAGAAAAAAATCACAGTAAGAGTGAGGGGGGTAAAGTAACTGGTTGGAACCGGGCCAATATCACTGGAGCATTTGTGAGAACCTGTTTAATATCTGTGAACTTTGCCTTCACTAACCTGCTCAGCCACATGTGTTCTCAACCTCGACCCTCCCTTTGAAAGGCCAACTGTGATTGGTTCAAACAACTGCACACCCCGCCTCTCCCGCACTCTCGGCTCTTTAGTTATATTTTAACTTTAGGGTGATACGTTGAGGAACTCACCTGTCCTCGTCCCCTCTCAAGAACCTGTACAGCCTTCTAAATCGCCATGTCTGACCGGGGCTCATTCGACACTAATGTCGTTACCCTCACAAGATTCGTGCTGGAGGAGGGAAGGAAGGCGAAGGGAACGGGAGAACTGACAACCCTCCTCAACTCCATCTGCACAGCTGTCAAAGCCATCTCCACCGCCGTCAGGAAAGCTGGGATTGCCAACCTGTAAGTGTTGCTGCATGCAACAAGTGATAGTGTCAGTGGTTGTGTTTGTTCGTAGTTTAAATGCCACATTTATCAACTGAGCGGGGGAGGACGATAAGTAAGCATTTCACTGTTAGTCCACACCTGTTGTTTACGAAGCATGTGACGAATAAAATTGAATTTGAAGTATTTCATAACTGATCAACAGTGATTTTGCTGTATTTTTGAGTTACTACAACAGACCATGCACCGGGGCAGAGAGACTAAAATAAAATATTTACATTGTCCATCTAATCTGTTGGCCCTAACAGCGTTGTCAACCTCGACTCAGGTCAATGTCCACACAAAATGTTGTTATTTTCATGGAAACCAAGGCTATTAGAATAAGGTAGGCTACTCACAATTCGTGCATGATTGTCCTTGTGAGACATGCCTATTGTCTTCATTAGGAGGAAGTAAAGACTATATAGAGACTGCATTCCACACGGACACAAAGCAGTGGCCTCTTCAATGCCACCTGGAGGGGATGGCAGACGTTTTTCTGGGTTTCAAACCAACTGTGCTATTTTGTGGGTTTTTTCCCCCTCATTGTTTGTAACTTATTTTGTACATAATGTTGTTGATTCCATCTCTTATGACCTAGTTTACCTAAGTTACACCTACAAGTTACCTCGACTAACGTGCACCGGTACCAGTACCCCTTTTATATAACCTCTTTATTGTTATTTAATTGTTACTTTTTATTTTTTTAAAAACTTTATTTGGTAAATCTCTTATTAATTATATATCTTGAACTGAATTGTTGGTTAAGATCTTGTAAGTAAGCATTTTACGGTAAGGTCTACAACACCTGTTGTATTTGGGGGCAGGTGACAAATAAAAATGGGATTTGATTATATAAATACACTACGCCCTTTCCTTGCCCCTCCCTTCCTCCCCTCAAATGTATGACAGAGATGGGCCTAGTGATGTTACTGCTCTCACACGTCTGCCCCCTGTTCCTCTCTCACTGCCCTCACCCTCTCTCCCTCACCTGTCCATCTCTCCCTCTGTTCCTCCCTCCAGCTATGGCATTGCTGGGAGCACCAACGTGACAGGTGACCAGGTAAAGAAGCTAGATGTTCTGTCCAACGACCTGGTCATCAACATGATTAAGTCCTCCTTCACCTCCTGTGTCCTGGTGTCAGAGGAGGACGAGAGGGCCCTCATCGTGGAACCAGAGAAACAGGTGCGTGTGGAGGGACGGGGGAGTGCATGTGTGTGTGTGTGTGTGTGGCCCAGATTGAAGTTGGGATCTTCTTGTGACGAAAATGTGACAACGTCCTTTTTATTTCTCTCGCAGGGAAAATATATTGTGTGCTTCGACCCACTTGATGGCTCGTCAAACATTGACTGTCTTGTATCAATTGGAACAATTTTTGCCATCTACAGAAAGGTTGGTGTTTGTTTTGTTTCTGGTGGTTTTTCTATGATTCCTCTATGGCCCAAACATACATTCTGTTTAAGCCTCAGACATTTTCTAACATTCCCAGACATTCTGTTTCATTCTCAGACACGTTGTTTGTCTCAGTCACACCATAGTGCCAACTTCTACAGTAGTTAGGCTGTTTCACTGTTCTTCTGTTATTTTTGGTAATAACTATCCTCATGTTTGTCTCCCAGACGACAGACGATGAGCCCAATGAGAAGGACGCACTGCAGTCTGGACGTCACATAGTTGCCGCCGGTTACGCCCTCTACGGCAGTGCCACCATGATGGTACTCTCTACAGGGCAAGGGGTCAACTGCTTCATGCTGGACCCTGTAAGTTCCAAATCCAAATTAAAGGACAAGTTTACCCAAAATCCAGAAACTCCCAAATGATTCCATACATTGAAACTAGTTCAGTGGAGTTTTCCCTCTCCCCCTCTCTGTCCCAGGAATGCTGAACTGAGACAAATTCACTGAATGAGTTTCAATGTATGGAATCACTTGGGAGTTTCCGGATTTTGGGTCAACTTTAGTGTTTAAAAGTGCATTTAAAATAGCAACACACTACAGTAAAACAGCAATAAAAGCACAAATGTCCCTGAAGTTGCTCAGTCCTTGCTCCATCTGTTTAGTCCATCGGGGAGTTCATCCTAACAGACAAGGACGTGAAGATCAAGAAGAGAGGAAAGATCTACAGTCTAAACGAAGGCTATGCTCAGCACTTCTACCCAGACGTCACAGAGTACCTGAAGAAAAAGAAATACCCAGAGGTAATTCATTAACTATAAACCTGAAAGGGCAGAGGGCATACGTTTTACACTGTAATTCTGAACCATTAACTCTTTGGGTACTATTAAGTGACCAATAAAATGACTTAAATATGCCTGCTATGTCTTACCTACTTTTTAAAATCCCCTGTTGTAAGTCGCACTAAAAAAAAGAGCGTTGGCTAAATAAAATATAAAATGACAGAATATCTGTGACTAAAACTGAAGTGTTAACTTCAGTTATTAAATGCTTTTTGTTTCCAGGATGGCAGTGCCCCCTATGGCGGGCGTTATGTTGGCTCCATGGTGGCTGATGTGCACAGGACTCTGGTGTACGGAGGCATCTTCTTATACCCTGCCAATGTCAAGAGTCCCAAGGGCAAGGTGAATCAGGCAGAGCGCTTCAGTTCATATAAATTAATATCTACTCTAAAAAAATATATACTAAACTTTATTATTATTATTATTTATTTTTTTACATACAAGTGACCAAAAGAGGGCTGACTGTGTCCAAGAGAGATGTAACGATCAATGAGACACGTTTATTCAAGTGTAGGATGAACGAGGCCTTTTCTCAGTACATTGACGTGACTAACCATTGTCTCTCTTTTACACCCCACCCTGTGTAGCTGAGGCTGTTGTACGAGTGCAACCCCATGTCGTTTATCATCGAGCAGGCTGGAGGCATGGCCACCACGGGGGAGATGAATGTGCTGGACATCCAGCCAGAGAACATCCACCAACGAGTTCCTGTGGTCCTGGGCTCCCCTGAAGACGTCCAGGAGTACATCGCCATCTACAAGAAGACACGCATGTGAGACAGCGCTGGAACCTTCTCTGGATCCATCATGACCTGCTTGTCCACGAGGGTCGACCTTTGACCCTGACCATAAGCTAGTAATCTTTGCATCATATGGATGGAGCTGTGGATATACAGTACAAGTCAAATGTTTGGACACCTACTCATTCAAGTGTTTATCTAGATTTTTTTCTTCTATTTTCTACATTGTAGAATAATCGTAAAGATGTCAAAACTATGAAATAACAAATATGGAATCATGTAGTAACCAAAAAAGAGTGAAACCAATCTAAATATTTTTGGGGGATTCTTCAAAGTAGCCACTCTTTGCCTTGATGACAGATTTGCACACTCTGGGCATTCTCTCAACCAGCTTCATGAGGAATGCTTTACCAACAATCTTGAAGGAGTTCCCACATATGCTGGCCACTTGTTGGCCGCTTTTCCTTCATTCTGCAGTCCAACTCATCCCAAACCATCTCAATTGGGTTGAGGTTGGGTGATTGTGGAGGCCAGATCATCTGATGCAGCACTCCATCACTCTCCTTGGTCAAATAGCCCTTACACAGCCTGGAGGTGTGTTTTGGGTCATTGTCCTGTTGAAAGCAAATGATAGTCCCACTAAGCACAAACCAGATGGGATGGTGTATCACTCTCGAATGCTGTGGTAGCCAAGTTGGTTAAGTGTACCTTGAATTCTAAATAAATCACTGACAGTGTCACCAGCAAAGCATCATCACACCTCTTCCCCCATGCTTCACGGTGGAAACTACACACACGGAGATAATTCATTCAACTACTCTGCGTCTCACAAAGACAAGGCGGTTGAAACCAAAAATTAGGACTCATCAGAACAAAGGACAGATTCCCACCTGTCTAATGTCCATTGCTTCTTTTTGTGTTTTTTTTGTTGGTCCAAACAAATCTCAAATCTCTTCTTCTTATTGGTGTCCTTTAGTAGTGGTTTCTTTGCAGCAATTAGACCATGAAAGCCTGATTCACACTGTCCTCTGAACCGTTGATGTTGAGATGTGTCTGTTCCTTGAACTCTGTGAAGAATCTATTTGGGCTGCAGTCTGAGGTGCAGTTAACTCTAAGGAACTTATACTCTGCAGCAGAGGGAACTCTGGGTCTTCCTTTCCTGTGGCGGTCCTCATGAGAGCCAGTTTCATCATAGTGCTTGATGACTTTTTGCGACTGCACTTGAGGAAACTTTAAAAGTTCTTGAAATTTTCCCGATTGACTGACCTTCATGTCTTAAAGTAATGATGGACTGTTTCTCTTTGCTTATTTGAGATGTTCTTGACATAATATGGACTTGGTCTTATATCAAATAGGGCTACCTTCTGTATACCTTGTCACAACACAACCGATTGGCTCAAATGCATTAAGAAGGAAATAAATTCCAAAAATTAACTTTTTACAAGGCAGACCTGTTAATTGAAATGCAATCCAGGTGACTATCTCATGATGCTGGTTGAGAGAATGCCAAGAGTGTGCAAAGTTGTCATCAAGGCAAAGGCTGGCTACTTTGAAGAACCTGAAATATAAAATATATTTTGATTAGTTGAGTACTTTCTTGTTTGTTATTTCATAGTTTTGATGACTTCACTATTCTACAATGTAGAAAATAGTAAAAAATAAAGTTAAACCCTTGAATGAGTAGGGTGTGTCAACCTTTGACAGGTACTGTATTTATTTAATGGGATATATCATACCCAGTTGTTTAGAAGTTGAGGTGATTTGTTGATTAGATAATCAGTGCAGTGCTTTCCTCCAGCTGATCCTTGTGAACAAGCAGAGTAGTATTTTATCTCCACAGATCTGACCATCTGACCAACCAGGTCTGGGACCAAAGACACTGGAGGGGGGAAGAGTATAGGGGGAGTCAGTCAGAGATCCTAGGGTTCATCTCAGTAGTCTGAGGTGGCTTTTGCTTCTCTTTTCCTCTCCTTCTACTTTCATCTGACAAGGTCGGAGATGGGTGAGAGAGGGGAGGACGCCTGTTTAAATTATTATGACGCATTCCACGTGTCTTACAGTGAACCCAGATTCATTTGGATCACTAAACTGAGGGACCAACCCCCTCATAGACCAAATATAACCTCACTCATGGGGGAGATGAACGTGCTGGACATCCATAACTCCTAATGGAGGGTTGTTGTGTCATTTGCACTGGTTGACCTGAAGGATGTTTTGAATAAAACCCAATGTACAAATCCCTCCGCTTGTTGTCCATGTCGTGTTTCTAACTCACCAGCAGGGGGAGGTGTTACTCCTTCAGTGGCCTAGCTCAATACAGTGTGTCAAACCATGAGAAACGTTTATTAGTGTTATTTAGATGGAAGAGGCGAGCTAAATGCGCTATAGCTTTCACTAACCGGTTCACTTCTATTCTCACGGTCTCTGCTGGCTGTTTGAGATGCTTAGAAGCCACGTTGATCGTGGGGAGAACATCCACTTTTAGAAGCGGCTTCTCGCTGATGCCCTCTTTCCATTGTTGATAGCCGTGGAAGTTTTCAGGGATGAAATGTGCCCCGCAGATTGACGAGTAGATGACCAATTTGCCCGCCTCATTCTTACAAATGTATCCCACTTTTTACAAAGTTTTTCATTCATCGTGTGACTGTGGGGCGTTGTGGTTTCCAAAGTTTTAGAACAGCATTATAACAGTTGATTTAAGAGTTAGTAATTTGGGTATGTTTTCTAAATTACTATTATAATGTATGTGTTTTTGGCATTGAGAAATATAGGTTCTACACTGCTATTAAGCCTCCTGCTTTGGACTGGATGTGTCGACGTGTAGATCATGCATGCATAATCTATGATCAGAATTACTGTTTTACCTCAATTAGCCACGAAGCCCCTAGTTTGAAAGCAACTGTTTTTCTGGAAGCAGTGCTGCACCATTTCCCCTACACGTTCCCCCACATGGGACAGCCACCTCGCCAATGAGCTTCAGCGCCTCGCCATTTGAATGACAGCTAGCAAGATTTTTTAATTTTATTGATTTACTTTTATTTCACCTTTATTTAACCAGGTAGGCTAGTTGAGAACAAGTTCTCCTTTGCAACTGCGACCTGGCCAAGATATAGCATAGCAATTTGACACACAACAACACAGAGTTACACATGGAATAAACAAAATATACAGTCAATAATACAGTATATATATATTTTTTAAAGTCTATATACAGTGAGTGCAAATGAGGTAAGATAAGGGAGTTAAGGCAATAAATAGGCCATGGTGGCGAAGTAATTACAATATACCAATTAAACTCTGGAATGGTAGATGTGCAGAAGATGAATGTGCAAGTAGAGATACTGGGGTGCAATGGAGCAAGATAAATAAATAAATATAGTATGGGGATGAGGTAGATTAGATGGGCTGTTTACAGATGGGCTTTGTACAGGTGCAGTGATCTGTGAGCTGCTCTGACAGCTTGTGCTTAAAGCTAGTGAGGGAGGTATGAGTCTCCAGCTTCAGTGATTTTGGAAGTTGGTTCCAGTCATTGACAGCAGAGAACTGGAAGGAACGGCAACCAAAGGGGGAATTGGCTTTGGGGGTGACCAGTGAGATATACCTGCTGGAGTGTGTGCTACAACTGGGTGCTGCTATGGTGACCTGTGAGCTGAGATAAGGCGGGGCTTTACCTAGCAGAGACTTATAGATAACTTGTAGCCAGTGGGTATTAGCGACGAGTATGAAGCGAGGGCCAAACAACGAGAGTGTACAGGTCGCAGTGGTGGGTAGTGTATGGGGTATCGGTGACAAAATGGATGGCACTGTGATAGACTGCATCCAATTTGTTGAGTAGAGTGTTGGAGGCTATTTTATAGATGACATCGCCGAAGTCGAGGATCGGTAGGGTGGTCAGTATGAGGGTATGTTTGGCAGCATGAGTGAAGGATGCTTTGTTGTGATATAGGAAGCCGATTCTTGATTGAATTTTGGATTGGAGATGCTTAATGTGAGTCTGGAAGGAGAGTTTACTGTCTAACCAGACACCTAGGTATTTGTAGTTGTTCACATATTCTAAGTCAGAGCCGTCCAGAGTAGGGATGCTAGATGGGCGGGCAGGTGCGGGCAGTGATCGATTGAATAGCATGCATTTAGTTTTACTTGCATTTAAGAGCAGTTGGAGGCCATGGAAGGAGAGTTGTATGGCATTGAAGCTCGTCTGGAGGGTTGTTAAGACAGTGTCCAAAGAGGGGCCAGGAGTATACAGAATGGTGTCGTCTGCGTAGAGGTGGATCAGAGAATCACCAGCAGCAAGATCGACATCATTGATGTATACAGAGAAGAGAGTCAGCCCGAGAATTGAACCCTGTGGCACCCCATAGAGACTGCCAGAGGTCTTGACAACAGGCTCTCCGATTTGACACACTGAACTCTATCAGAGAAGTAGTCATCTGAGAAATCAAGGCTGTCGAGTCTGCCAATAAGAATGTGGTGATTGACAGAGTTGAAAGCCTTGGCCAGGTCGATGAATAGGGCTGCACAGTACTGTCTCTTATTGATGGCGGTTATGATATCATTTAGGACCTTGAGCGTGGCTGAGGTGCATCCATGACCAGCTCGGAAACCAGAATGCATAGCGGAGAAGGTACGGTGGGATTCGAAAAGGTCAGTAATCTGTTTGTTAACTTGGCATTCGAAGACCTCAGAAAGACAGGGTAGGATAGATATAGGTCTGTAGCAATTTGGGTCTAGAGTGTCACCCCCTTTGAAGAGGGGGATGACCACGGCAGCTTTCCAATCTTTGGGAATCTCAGATGATTTGAAAGAGAGGTTGAACAGGCAAGTAATACGGGTTGCAACAATTTTGGCAGATAATTTTGGAAAGAGAGGGTACAGATTGTCTAGCCCGGCTGATTTGTAGGGGTCCAGATTTTGCAGCTCTTTCAGAACATCAGCTGTCTGGATTTGGGTGAAGGAGAAATGGTGGGGGCTTGGGCGGGTTGTGGTGGAGGGTGCCAGGCAGTTGACCGGGGTAGGGGTAGCCAGGTGGAAAGCATGGCCAGCCGTAGAGAAATGCTTAGTGAAATTCTCAATTATAGTGGATTTATCGGTGGTAACAATGGCCTCAAAGCAGTGGGCAGCTTGGAGGAGGTGCTCTTATTCTCCATGGACTTTACAGTGTCCCAGAACGTTTTTGAGTTAGTACTACAGGATGCAAATTTCTGTTTGAAAAAGATAGCCTTAGCTTTCCTAACTGTTTGTTCCTAACTTCCCTGAAAAGTTGCATATCACTGGGGCTATTCGATGCTAATGCAGAACGCCACAGGATGTTTTTGTGCTGGTCAAGGGCAGACAGGTCTGGAGTGAACCAAGGACCATATCTATTCCTGGTTCTACATTTTTTGAAAGGAGCATGCCTGTTTAAGATGGTGAGGAAGGCACTTTTAAAGAATAACCAGGCATCGTCTACTGATGAGATGAGGTCAATGTCATTCCAGGATACCCCGGCCAGGTCGATTAGAAAGGCCTGCTCGCAGAAGTGTTTTAAGGAGCGTTTGACAGTGATGAGGTGTGGTCGTTTGATTGCAGACCCATTACGGATGCAGGCTATGAGACAATGATCGCTAAGCTCTTGATTGAAAACAGCAGAGGTCTATTAGTTAGTTAGAATGATATCTATGAGGGTGCCCGTGTTAACGGATTTGGGGTTATACCTGGTTCATTGATCATTTATGTGAGATTGAGGGCATCAAACGTAGATTGTAGGATGGCCGGGGTGTTAAGCATGTCCCAGTTTAGGTCACCTCATAGGATGAGCTCAGAAGATAGATGGGGGCAATCAATTCACATATGGTGTCGAGGGCACAGCTGGGGGCAGAGGGTGGTCTATAGCAAGCAGCAACGGTGAGAGACTAGTTTCTAGAAAGGTGCATTTTTAGAAGTAGAAGCTCAAATTGTTTGAGTACAGACCTGGATAGTAAGACAGAACTCTGCAGGCTATCTTTGCAGTAGATTGCAACACCACCCCCTTTGGCAGTTCTATCTTGGTGGAAAATGTTATAGTTGGGGATAGAGATTTCAGGGTTTTTGGTGGTTTTCCTAAGCCAGGATTCAGACACAGCTAAGACATCAGGGTTGGCAGAGTGTGCTAAAGCAGTGAGTAAAACAAACTTAGGGAGTAGGCTTCTAATGTTAACATGCATGAAAACCAAGGCTTTTACGGTTACAGAAGTCAACAAATGAGAGCACCTGGGGAGTGGGAGTGGAGCTAGGCACTGCAGGACCTGGATTAACCTCTAAATCACCAGAGGAACAGAGGAGAAATAGGATAAGGGTACGGATAAATGCTATACGAACTGGCTGTCTAGCACTTTCGGAACAGAGTGTAAAAGGAGCAGGTTTCTGAGCATGATAGCATAGATTCAAGGCATAGTGTACAGACAAAGGTAAGGTAGGATGTGAGTACATTCGAGGTAAACCTAGGCATTGAGTAATGATGAGAGAGATATAGTCTCTAGAGACGTTTAAACCAGGTGATGACATCGCATGTGTCGGAGGTGGAACAACATGGTTGGTTAAGGCATATTGAGCAGGGCTAGAGTCTCTACAGTGAAATAAGACAGTAATCACTAACCAGGACAGGACGAGTCATATTGATACTAGAGAGAGGCATGCGTAGCCCAGTGATCATATGGGTCCAGTGAGTGGTTGGGCTGGCTGGTGACACGGCGATTCAGACAGTTAGCAGGCAGGGGCTAACAAGGTAGCAGTTAGTAGGCCGGAGCTAACAAGCTAGCAGTTAGCAGACCAGGGTTAGCAAGAAAGCAGTTAGCAGACCGGAGCTAGCAAGTCAGCAGTTTGCAGACCGGGGCTATCAAGTTAGCAGAAGGGCCGTTGGGGGACGTCGTGGTGGAGGAAAGTCTGTTTTTGCGTCCTTGTGCGGTGACGTCGATAGACCAGTCGTGGATTAGTAGGGTTCCAAGTAGTTCTAGAAAGCTAGCAGGCTGCGCTTAGCAGAATGGGCCTTCAGCGGACATCGCGCCTGAGGGGCCTGTTGGACTCCTCGGGCAGATTATGTCGGTATTCCAGTCGTAGAGGATCGGTGGGGTTCCGTGCCCCGTACAGGCAGTAGAAGGGGTCCGGATATTGTAGCCCAGGAGTGGGCTTCGGTGGTAGCCCAGGAGCCCTAGCCGGGATAGGTTCAGGCTAATTGATGCTTGCTCCGGGATGGAAACGCTAGCCAGGAGTGGTCACCAGGGATTGCGGTTAGCTAGTTGTGAAGATCCCGATGAAAAGGTTCAGAGTTTGTGATAGGAACCTGGGGATATGAAGAGAAAAATAGGTCCGTTATGCTCTGGTTTGAGTCACGTTGTACGAACTGGCAACTGCTTTCCGAGCTAAAGGTTAGCCGATGACCGCTAGCAGTGGTTTGCTGACTGATAGCTGTTGGCTAGTTAGCTGGCTAGCTTCAGTTGAGGGATTCCAGATCCGAAGTAAATAGAAATACTTTAGAAAAAAAACAGATCCACGCCACATTGGGTGAGGCGGGTTGCAGGAGAGTATTTAGAAGTTGAGGTTTAGGAAAATATTCTAAAAAGATATGCGAAGAAAAAGATATATACAAGGAACACGACAGGACAAAGACATCTGACTTCTACGCCATCTTGATACTCAAAGCTGCACACACAGCAGAGAGAGAGAGTAATGACGTGGTGCACATATCTAAACATTTGTGACGAAGTTAGCAATTTTCTGGGACCAATTTTTACTCTTGAGCGGTTCAAGAGAGCACTCATCGAGCTGTATAAGGCCGGAGACTTTAATGCAGGGAAACACTAAATCCGTTTTACCTCATTTCTACCAGCATGTCACATATGCAACTAGAGGAAAGAAACTCTAGATCACCTTTACTCTACACACAGAGATGCATACAAAGCTCTCCCCCGCCCTCCATTTGGCAAATCTGACCATAGTTCTATCCTCCTGATTCCTGCTTACAATCAAAATCTAAAGCAGGAAATACAGAAGTGGTCAGATGACGCGGATGCCCTGCTACAGGACTGTTTTGCTAGCACAGACATCAAATGGCATTGAGGAGTATACCACCTCAGTCATCGGCTTCATCAATAAGTGCATCGACAACGGCGTCCCCACAGTGACCATACATGCAGTGCCTTGCGAAAGTATTCGGCCCCCTTGAACTTTGCGACCTTTTGCCACATTTCAGGCTTCAAACATAAAGATATAAAACTGGATTTTTTTTGTGAAGAATCAACAACAAGTGGGACACAATCATGAAGTGGAACGACATTTACTGGATATTTCAAACTTTTTTAACAAATCAAAAACTGAAAAATTGGGCGTGCAAAATTATTCAGCCCCCTTAAGTTAATACTTTGTAGCGCCACCTTTTGCTGCGATTATAGCTGTAAGTCGCTTGGGGTATGTCTCTATCAGTTTTGCACATCGAGAGACTGAAATTTTTTCCCATTCCTCCTTGCAAAACAGCTCGAGCTCAGTGAGGTTGGATGGAGAGCATTTGTGAACAGCAGTTTTCAGTTCATTCCACAGATTCTCGATTGGATTCAGGTCTGGACTTTGACTTGGCCATTCTAACACCTGGATATGTTTATTTTTGAACCATTCCATTGTAGATTTTGCTTTATGTTTTGGATCATTGTCTTGTTGGAAGACAAATCTCCGTCCCAGTCTCAGGTCTTTTGCAGACTCCATCAGGTTTTCTTCCAGAATGGTCCTGTATTTGGCACCATCCATCTTCCCATCAATTTTAACCATCTTCCCTGTCCCTGCTGAAGAAAAGCAGGCCCAAACCATGATGCTGCCACCACCATGTTTGACAGTGGGTATGATGTGTTCAGGGTGATGAGCTGTGTTGCTTTTACGCCAAACATAACGTTTTGCATTGTTGCCAAAAAGTTTAATTTTGGTTTCATCTGACCAGAGCACCTTCTTCCACATGTTTGGTGTGTCTCCCAGGTGGATTGTGGCAAACTTTAAACAACACTTTTTATTGATATCTTTAAGAAATGGCTTTCTTCTTGCCACTCTTCCATAAAGGCCAGATTTGTGCAATATACGACTGATTGTTGTCCTATGGACAGAGTCTCCCACCTCAGCTGTAGATCTCTGCAGTTCATCCAGAGTGATCATGGGCCTCTTGGTTGCATCCCTGATCAGTCTTCTCCTTGTATGAGCTGAAAGTTTAGAGGGACGGCCAGGTCTTGGTAGATTTGCAGTGGTCTGATACTCCTTTCATTTCAATATTATCGCTTGCACAGTGCTCCTTGGGATGTTTAAAGCTTGGGAAATCTTTTTGTATCCAAATCCGGCTTTAAACTTCTTCACAACAGTATCTCGGACCTGTCTGGAGTGTTCCTTGTTCTTCATGATGCTCTCTGCGCTTTTAACGGACCTCTGAGACTATCACAGTGCAGGTGCATTTATACGGAGACTTGATTACACACAGGTGGATTGTATTTATCATCATTAGTCATTTAGGTCAACATTGGATCATTCAGAGATCCTCACTGAACTTCTGGAGAGAGTTTGCTGCACTGAAAGTAAAGGGGCTGTAAAGGCGTTCTTCGTTTGTCGCAAGAGAGTCGGACCGAAATGCAGCGTGTTGGTTACTCATGTTTTTTAATGAAACAAATGACGATTACGATAATAATACTGAGACAAATACAAAAACAACAAAACGGAACGTGAAACCTAAGTACAGCCTATCTGGTGAAACTACACAGAGACAGGAAGAATCACCCACGAAATACAAAGTGAAACCCAGGCTACCTAAATACGGTTCCCAATCAGAGACAACGAGAATCACCTGACTCTGATTGAGAACCGCCTCAGGCAGCCAAACCTATGCAACACCCCTACTCAGCCGCAATCCCAATAACTAAAAAACCCCACTACGAAATACAACAACATAAACCCATGTCACACCCTGGCCTGACCAACTAATTAACGAAAACATAAAAATACTAAGACCAAGGCGTGACAGAACCCCCCCCCCTAAGGTGCGGACTCCCGGACGCACCTCAAAACCATAGGGAGGGTCCGGGTGGGCGTCTGTCCATGGTGGCGGTTCCGGCTCGGGGCGTGGACCCCACTCCATAAATGTCATAGTTCCTCCCCTGGGATGATCCACCCTCGCCGCCGACCATGGCCTAATGGTCCTCACCCAGAACCCCACTGAACTGAGGAGCAGCTCGTGACTGAGGGGCAGCTCGGGACTGAGGCAGCTCGGGATTGAGGGGAAGCTCGGGACTGAGGGGCAGCTCGGGACTGAGGGGCAGCTCGGGACTGAGGGGCAGCTCGGGACTGAGGGGAAGCTCGGGACTGAGGGGCAGCTCGGGACTGAGGGGCAGCTCGGGACTGAGGGGCAGCCCAGTACTGAGAGAAAGCCCAGCACTGAGAGGAAGCCCAGTACTGAGATGAAGCCCAGCCAGGCAGTTGAATCCAGCAGATCCTGGCTGACTGGCGGATCTGGAAGAGTCTGGTTGACTAACGGATCTGGAAGAGTCTGGTTGACTAGCAGATCTGGAAGAGTCTGGTTGACTGGCAGATCTGGAAGAGTCTGGCTGACTGGCAGATCTGGAAGAGTCTGGCTGACTGGCAGATCTGGAAGAGTCTGGCTGACTGGCAGATCTGGAAGAGTCTGGCAGACTAGCAAATCTGGAAGAGTCTGGCAGACTGGCAGATCTGGAAGAGTCTGGCTGACTGGCAGATCTGGAAGAGTCTGGCTGACTGGCAGATCTGGAAGAGTCTGGCTGACTGGCAGATCTGGAAGAGTCTGGATGACTGGCAGATCTGGAAGAGTCTGGCTGACTGGCAGATCTGGAAGAGTCTGGTTGACTGGCAGATCTGGAAGAATCTGGCTGACTGGCAGATCTGGAAGAGTCTGGCTGACTGGCAGATCTGGAAGAGTCTGGTTGACTGGCAGATCTGGAAGAGTCTGGCTGACTGGCGGATCCTGGCAGACTGACGGCTCTGGCTGCTTCATGCTGACTGATGGCTCTGGCTGCTCCATGCTGACTGACGGCTCTGGCTGCTCCATGCAGATTGACAGCTCTGGCGGCTTCTTGCAGACTGACAGCTCTGACTGTTCCATGCAGACTACCAGCTTTGGCAGCTCCTTGCCGACTGGCAGCTCCTTGCAGACTGGCAGCTCCTTGCAGACTGGCAGCTCCTTGCAGACTGGCAACTCCATGCAGACTGGCAACTCGATGCAGACTGGCAACTCCATGCAGACTGGCAACTCCTTGCAGACTGGCAGCTCCATGCAGACTGGCAGCTCTGGCTGCTCCAAGCAGACTGACAGCTCTGGCTGCTCCATGCAGACTAGCAGCTCTAGCTGCTCCATGCAGACTGGCAGCTCTGGCTGCTCCATGCAGACAGGCAGCTCCTTGCAGACTGGCAGCTCCTTGCAGACTGGCAGCTCCATGCAGACTGGCAGCTCCTTGCAGACTGGCAGCTCCATGCAGACTGGCAGCTCCATGCAGACTAGCATCTCTAGCTGCTCCATGCAGACTGGCAGCTCTAGCTGCTCCATGCAGACTGGCAGCTCAGGCTGCTCTGAACAGGCAGGAGGCTCCGGCAGCGCTGGAGAGGAGAAAGGCTCTGATAGTGCTGAACAGGCGGGAGACTCCGACAGCGCAGGAGAGAAGAAAGGCTCCGACAGCGCAGGAGAGGCGAGGCGCACAGTAGGCCTGATGCGTGGTGCTGGCACTGGTGGTATTGGGCCGAAGACACGCACAGGAAGCCTGGTGCGGGGAGCTGCTACCGGAGGGCTGGGGTGTGGAGGTGGTACTGGATAGACCGGACCGTGCAGGCGCACTGGAGCTCTTGAGCACCGAGCCTGCCCAACCTTAACCGGTTGAATACTCTCGGTCGCCCTGCCAGTGCGGCGAGGTGGAATAACCCGCACTGGGCTATGTAGGCGAACCGGAGACACCGAGCACAAGGCTGGTGCCATGTAAGCCGGCCCAAAGAGACGCACTGGGGACCAGATGCGTAGAGCCGGCTTCATGGCATTTGGCTCGACACTCAATCTAGCCCGGCCGATACGCGGAGCTGAAATATACCGCACCGGGCTATGCACCCGCACTGGGGACACCGTGCGCACCACTGCATAACACGGTGCCTGCCCGGTCTCTCTAGCCCCCCGGTAAGCACAGGTAGTTTGTGCATGTCTCCTACCTGGCGTAGCCATACTCCATGAAAGCCCCCCCCCAAGAAATTTTTGGGGCTGATTCCCGGGCTTCCATCCACGTCGCCGTGCTGCCTCCTCACACCAGCGCCTCTCCGCTTTAGCCGCCACTAGTTCCTCCTTGGGGCGGCGATATTCACCAGGCTGAGCCCAGTGTCCTTTTCCGTCCAGTTCTTCCTCCCATGTCCAATTCTCCAAGTGGCGTAGCCTCTCCCACTGAAGCTGCTTCTGTTGCTCTCCTGTGGCTCCTGCCTGTTACCACGCTGCTCGGTCCGTGTGTGGTGGGTGATTCTGTAACAGCGTTCTTTGTTTGTCGCAAGAGAGTCGGACCGAAATGCAGCGTGTTGGTTACTCATGTTTTTTAATGAAACAAATGACGATTACAATAATAATACTGAGACAAATACAAAAACAACAAAACGGAACGTGAAACCTAAGTACAGCCCTTCTGGTGAAACTACACAGAGACAGGAAATATCACCCACGAAATACAAAGTGAAACCCAGGCTACTTAAATACGGTTCCCAACCAGAGACAACAAGAATCACCTGACTCTGATTGAGAACCGCCTCAGGCAGCCAAACCTATGCAACACCCCTACTCAGCTGCAATCCCAATAACTAAAAAACCCCACTACGAAATACAACAACATAAACCCATGTCACACCCTGGCCTGACCAACTAATTAACGGAAACATAAAAATACTAAGACCAAGGCGTGACAGGGGCTGAATAATTTTGCACGCCCAATTCTTCAGTTTTTGATTTGTTAAAAAAGTTTGAAATATCCAATAAATGTCGTTCCACTTCATGATTGTAAAAATACAGTTTTATATCTTTATGTTTGAAGCCTGAAATGTGGCAAAAGGTCGCTAAGTTCAAGGGGGCCAAATACTTTCGCAAGGCACTGTACATATCCCAATTAGAAGCCATGGATTACAGGCAACATCCGCATCGAGCTAAAGGCTAGAGCTGCCGCTTTCTAGAAGCGGGACACTAATCTGGACGCTTATAAGAAATCCCGCTATGCCATCAGACGAACCATCAAACATGCAAAGTGTCAATACAGGATTAAGATTTAATCCTAATAGACCGGCTCTGGCGCTCTTCGGATGTGGCAGAGCTTGAAAACTATTACGGACTACAAAGTGAAACTCGAGCTACCCAGTGACGCGAGCCTACCAGACGAGCCAAATGCCTTTATTGCTCACTTTGACGCAAGCAACACTGAAGCATGCATGAGAGCACCAGCTGTTCTGGAAGACTGTGTGATCACGCTCTCGTTGCCGATGTGAGCAATACCTTTAAACAGGTCAACATTCACAAAGCCGCAAGGCCAGACGGATTACCAGAATGTGTACACAAAGCATGCGCAGACAAACTGGCAAGTGTCTTCACTGACATTTTCAACCTCTCCCTGACCGAGTCTGAAATACCTGTATGTTTCAAGCAGACCACCATAGTCCCTGTGCCCAAGGACGCGAAGGTAACCTGCCTAAATGATTACCGCACCGTAACACTCACATCGGTAGCCATGAAGTGCTTTGAAAGGCTGGTCATGGCTCACATAAACAGCATCGTCCCGGATACCCTAGACCCACTCCAATTCGCATACCGCACCAACAGATCCACAGATGACACAATCTCAATCGCACTGCACACTGCCCTTTCCCACCTGGACAAAAGGAACACCTATGTGAGAATGCTGTTCATTGACTACAGCTCAGTGTTCAACAAAATAGTGCCCACAAAGCTCATCACCAAGCTATGGACCCTGGGACTAAACACCTGCCTCTGCAACTGGATCCTAGACTTCCTGACGGGCCGCCCCCAGTTGGTAAGGGTAGGCAACAACACGTCAGCTACGCTGATCTGCAACACAGAGGCCCCTCTAGATTGTGTGCTTTGTCCCCTCCTGTATTCCCTGTTCACCCACGACTGCGTGGCCTAACACGACTCCAACACCATTTAGTTTGCTGACATCAGTGGTAGGCCTGAACACCGACAACGATGAGACAACCTATAGAGAGGAGGTCAGAGACCTGGCAATGTGGAGCCAGGACAACAACCTCTCCCTTAATGTGAGCAAGACAAAGAGCTGTTTGTGAACTAAAGGCAAAGGCAGGCTGAACATGCCACCATTAACATTGACAGGGCTGTAGTGAAGTGGGTTTGAGAGTTTCAAATTCCTTGGTGTCCACATCACCAAGACAGTCGTGAAAAAGACACGCCAACACCTTTTACCACTCAGGAGACTCACTTGGCATGTGCCCCAGATCCTTTGCAGCTGCACCATCAAGAGCATCCTGACCGGTTGCATCACTGCCTGGTATGGTAACTGCTCAGCATCTGACCGTAAGGTGCTACAGAGGGTAATGCGTATGGCCAAGCACATCACTGTGGCCAAGATTCTTACCATCCAGGACCTATATACTAGGCGATGTCAGAGGAAAGCCCAAAAAATTGTCAAAGACTCCAGTCACTCAAATCATAGACTGTTTTCTCTGCTACCGCACGGCAAGCCGTACCGGAGCACCAAGTCTAACTCTCCTTAACGGTTTCCACCCCCAAGCCATAAGACTGCTCAACAATTAATCAAATGGCCACCGGATTATTTACATTGACCCCCCCTCCCCCCAATTAGTTTTTTACACTGCTACTACTCGCTGTATATTATCTATGCATAGTCAATTCCCCCCTGCCTACATGCACAAATGACCTCGATTAGCCTGTACCCCCCACACATTGACTCTGTACTGGTACCCCCTGTACATAGCCTCGTTATCGTTATTTAAAATATTTTCTTAATTCTTTCTTGAACTGCACTGTTGGTTAAGGGCTTGTAAGTAAGCATTTCACAGTAAGGTCTACACATGCTTTATTAGGCGCAGGTGACAAATAATGTTTGATTTGATTTGATGAATGTGTTCTTTTACAGTGCATTACTTATCCTGACAACCTAGCCCTCAATTTAAAGCTTCTGGAAGCGAGATTCAAATGAGAGAATAAACACACTTGCACACCACAGAGTACATGTATTATCTGCATAAGTTTAATAAAATTGCAAAGGCTGCATTTACACAAGCATCCCAATTCCGATATTTTTTCCCCTATTTGGTCTCTTAACCAATCATATCAGATATTTTTGAGGGCTGATCTGATAGGTCAAAAGACCAATTAGTGAAAAAAAGATCAGAATTGGGATGCCTGTGTAGATCAGCATATGTGTTTCACGGGATTTAACTAGGTAAAATGAAATGTATATTGAAGGATACTTACTTGTAATTATAGTGTACCTACGAAGTATGTTACACATCAATGATGATCTAATCGTCAGCTTCTGAAAGCGCCATCCAAGTGAGAAATAAACACTCTAGTACATCACAGATGTACAGATGTGCATGAGTACATTGTAATTACTAAGTGTTACACAGGATTTAGCTAGTTATCATTAAGTGTATCTTGAGGAGCACTTGCTACTTATATAGTACATTACCCATCCTGACAACCTGACTCTCAATTTAAAGCTTCTGGAAATCCAAGTGGGAGAATAAACTCACTAGTACACTACAGAGTACGTGTAATATTTGTACAATGTAATTACTAAGTGTTGCACTTAACTAGCTAAATCCTGGCAAACAACTCGAAATGTCATTGTACTTTACATGATATGTACTACACTTTGAAAATACTGTCTTATTCCTCGTCAGGGATGACACTCGTTTTAGATCTGTTTTTTTTATCAGCTCAACCAAGTTTACCAAGATGGTACGCTTTATTTTGGGGGCCACAACATCGAATGCAGCTGAGAAGAAGCGAAGCACTTAAGTTGGTGAATTTAGTTGAAACCTGCCCATTTAAAACAAGCATTTGTTGCTACATTTCTGTAATTAGATACCGCAATTACTACCAGGTACATGTTGCTATTACATTGTAACTATGAGTTGTTACAGTTAACTACAATGCTTGGTACAGTGTAATTACAATGTAGTTAGACTGTAATAAGGACCCCTTAAAAGTGTTATCCAATACTCATTTGACATGGGTGCCAAAGAAAACATATTTAGTAGAGTACTCTGGTAACCAACATGCCAAAGCTATGTACAATATGTCATTGTCAATCATGTTAATCTGTTTAGAATTGTGCATAATTTCTCTACGTTGCACGTTATAACCATATTTTCAGCTAAGACGACCAATGGCAAAAATAGAAAAACAAGTGAATTTGACTAAAACCAGAAGTGGAAGTCGCTTGCCATGACAAGGCTTGACACATTATTCTAGATTGCACAATATAACACCCACGTCACACTAAATGCTACAAGCTCCATCTGACCCAAGCCAAAAGGCATCATCCTGTGGCCTTGGTGACGGGGCTGTACAGCCCTGAGTCTGGGAAAGTAAAAGAAGAAAACCTTAATAATCAGTGAAGTGGAACCATGACACGGTAAAAGAGCAGAAAGACAGCTTTCGGGACAGCGTTGTGCTCTCTTGTGTTCTCTGTAGTATGATTATTAGATATCTGATTGACATGTTTGAACATAGAATTAGGAATTGGAATAGTAATTTAATAGGATCTCTTATGTGTTTGAAGCTGAAATAGCAGAAACAATATCCTGTGACAAGCAAAGAGGAGTCACAATGCTTTTGAAAAGCCAGATCAGCCGAAAGGGTCCACTCTATCCTAGACAACTTGGGACATCCCTAGCCCATAGTTGAAATGTAAAATGGTTAAGGTAAGGGTTATGGTTAAGGCTAGGGTTAGGGTAGGGACGTCCCAAGGATACCGGATAGCACTGACCCAGCAGAAAGTAGGCCTGTCTGGACAATGCCTCCAGTAGTCATCAGCATGTATCACAAATGTGTGATGATGACAGTGTTCAAATAGGGGCCCTGTTATCGACGTGTTGTTGTTGATCTTGCCATGCAAATTAGGTTTATGAGTTACTTACTTACCCTACCTTGCGATAAGATCTGTCATATTATCTTATCTCGAGGATTTTACAGCATTGCAATGCATGTCTGTTTCAAATCAAAACCCAACTTTATTTATAGAGCACATTTCTTACAGGGGATGCATTTGAAAGGGCTTCACAAATAAAATAATAAAAGGTGAGAAAAATAAATACATGAATAAAACGTACATGAGACAAATTAAAATAGTAAAACAATAATACAATAACAGTGGATGTGAGAGACTAAAATAGATAGCATGTGTCACGTCTACTCCCGCTCCCCCTCTCTGGGGCTCGTTGTAGCCAGTTTACTCATTATTACGCACACCTGCCACCATCGCCTCATGAGACTCACCTGGACTCCATCCCCTTCCTCGTTACCTCCCCTATATCTGTCACTCCCTTTGGTTCTTTCCCCAGGCATTTTTGTTTTAGTTTGCATGTTTCATGTCTGTACGCTACTTGTGTTGTTCCATGTTTGTTCATTTATTAAACTCACTCCCTATACTTGCTTCCCGATTATTAGAGTACACGTTAAAGTATGACTAAAAGAAACCTAAGTAAAAGTATGGCTAAAAAGGTTTCAAGGTCTTTCTTAAAAATGTCAAAATTATCAGGGTCTGTAGATGGGGAGGGGGAACAGATTATTGGGTATTGGGTAAGAACAATACAATCTAAATAGCATAGCAAAGCCTGCATTTCCCAGTGAGTAATTTCTCTTTAGACAAGACATTGTGAATTCTACTGATACCAGTTATGCCATTACAAACACACCCAAAAACAGTTTGATGAGGTGGTCATTGTAATCAATATATCACTACTACTTGATGACATAACCATTGTCATATCACTTGAAATGAGCCTAAATATGTGTCTCTCATCCCCCCTTTTTGTTTGTTCTTGTTTCAACCAGGGGCATATCTATGATACAGTCTGCTGTGTGCTCACCTGTCCTCTGTCTCTGTCCAATGCCTTCTCTGTGTTGTCTATTTCTGTCTCTCTTGTCTGCCCTCTTCTGTTGATGTCTCTGTTGTCTACTCTCTCACATCCTGTCCTGCTTGTAAAAAGTGTAAAAAATAAACAAATGTTTTAATATGAATAGGCTTTTTCACCTCACCTGCAAATTCTTTGTAAACCATGTTTTACTCTTTTACTGTCTATATTTCTACTGTTATAATGTGTGCAATAAATACAACTAATTAGAGTCTATGGAGCAGCTTGAATTGATAAAGTCTACTGTGTACTCAAGCCACCTCTGTTCACTCTCCATCTGCCCTCTTCAGTCACTTTCACTGTGTCTCGTCTTTTGCTGTCTGTCTTATTTGTTGCTGTCTCAGATTCTTGTTTTTTTACTGTCGCATTTGTCTATACTCTTCTTTTATGACCTGTTCTGTTCTTCTGGTGTCTCTCTCCATCATATTAGATTATTCTGTGGCTGTCACATCCTGACATTAGTTCATTTTTTTAGGGGATACTTGGGTAGCTTAACTTGTTTTGGGCCTGTGTCTGGGTGACCTTAATCATCCTCTTCCGTACCATTTGCCCCTGGCTTCTGCTGTTCTTATCTGTCTTCCTCCTTTGGCTCATCGGAAAGGTAGCAAGGTAGCAGGTCAACATGTCATTAGTTAGTTGTAAAGGGGGACTGCACTTCCTGATTTGGCCTCATTTTAGATTTGGTTAATTAAGAAATGCTTGCGGCCATGACTGAATTCAAACGTGAGTTGGTTTCGGGGTGTGGTTAGATGTCTCGTGTGTGTGTTTGCAGGTAGGAAGAGTTCATCAAAAATGTTTGACAATTAGCTTTAGGTGGGTGGTGTGCGACCTGACGTTGACTTTGGATAGCCTCTCTCTGGGCCTAGTTAGGGAACATCAATAAATTACATAAAATGTAAATGAGACAATTTCTTCATGTTGCACACCTTTTAGATTTCTCATTAAATGCTTTCAATATTTGTACATGAATTTCTACAATTTATTGTTGGTTTGAGATTTTTAAGTAATCGAAATTTGGGACTATTGGGATTTGAACATATTATTCGATGCACATTGTGTAATTTACTGATGGTCCCAAACTAGCCCCATAGCGATATCCAAAGCCAACCCAAATTTACCACATTACTGCCACACAGGCAGTCATGTGTAACGGTTTTCCTCCTCTTCTGAGGAGGAGTAGGAAGGATCGGACCAATATGCAGCGTGGTACGTGTCCATGTTAATATTTATTTAAACTGAACACAAAAACAAAATAACAAGAGAACGAACGAAAACGAAACAGTTCTGTCTGGTGCAGACACATAGACAGAAAACAACTACCCACAAATCATAATGGAAACACAGGCTACCTAAGTATGGTTCTCAGAGACAACGATTGACAGCTGCCTCTGATTGGGAACCATACCAGGCCAAAAGCAGAAATACAAAACATAGAACAAAAACATAGAATGCCCACCCCAACTCACACACTGACCAAACTAAAATAGAGACATAAAAAAGGAACTAAGATCAGGACGTGACATCATGAGACTGCAGTAAATTTCATGGGACAGTTTAGTCATGGTAATCTCCTGTTATGCACGCTGGGCATGTTTTGGTCCTAATGGCCTTGTACAGCTTTTTAACGTGATGATTAATTTAGAGCTTACACATATGCACAGGCGTATGTACCCAAGCATGTAAAAAAATCATTCAAATTATGATTGTGCCGTTATACAATAGATAGCCTACCGCATATTAAGCATGGCAGAAAAACATCAAACAAAACTGATTTTAGATGTCTTTGGCACATAATTGGTCTAGCCTATACTCCAAAATTAAACCATTTTGAGTAATTGTCTTTGAGTGTGGACTGTATTATTATGTGCTCCTCAAACAGTGGTTGATTCTTGGAGTGAAATAAGTGCTCTCATATTTATTTATCAGCTGCTCATATTAAGCACATGCTCCGCTATAAAATCGAAGTAGCCTACCTGGCATCATTGAAAAACGGGCTGGTGGAAAGCAAGCGGTCTCCATTCCCAATTCATTCCCTATTCCCAATTCATTCCCTATTCCCCATTCATTCCCTATTCCCAATTCATTCCCTATTCCCCATTCATTCCCTATTCCCAATTCATTCCCTATTCCCCATTCATTCCCTATTCCCAATTCATTCATTCCCATTATTCCCATATTCAATTCATTCCCTATTCCCAATTCATTCCCTATTCCCCATTCATTCCCTATTCCCCATTCATTCCCTATTCCCCATTCATTCCCTCTTCTCCATTCATTCCCTATTCCCCATTTATTCCCTATTCCCCATTCATTCCCTATTCGAGTGCATACAGATGACATGTATTTTTTCCCCTGCCTCTGTTCCTGCTCATTTGATAATGGGCCATTCTAAATCTAAATTTATTTGACATACTAGTAAAGACAAGATGAAATTGAGAATAGTTTGATGGGTAAAAATGATGAGAGAACAGCTGTGCAGCCTGAGGCAAGGAACAGAGCACAAGTGCTAATGTTAATTAAAGGTCAATTACCGTGAGACCGGCAGTCTTTTGCATGACAATAATTTCATGACCACCACTGCCCTATTCTGAATTGATGATTACTTGTGTGCTGCCAGCTGTGGGCATGTGGGCAGGATTGAAACAAATCCAACCTTCATTTACATTGTGATGCAGTCATGACCATAAGTCTCACAAAACTCACCAAAAAGTTTTGGACAAGACTGACTTTATGACGAAAATTGCCCTATTTACACTTTGTAGTCAATTTTAACAGTATGTTTCTGACTCATATCGATTCCACATAGTCTGTTTTATAAATGGGAAGTTTTTAGTGGCAATTACAATTACTGTGTACTGACACGACCAGGGCAACGCAACAGTGAAGACAAATTCAACATAACAGAGCAACACAACTCCAAACATGACAAATAAAACGCTACAAAGCCCCGAGGCTATAAGGAAACATGCGATTTAAAAAAAAATCTACCTGTAGAATGAAATAAGACCTTTATGATTTTTTTTCATTTATTCAGTTCTACCGGCTAATGTGAGATTTTGAGAATACGTAACATTTGAGGACAGATAACTTAACCTCTTGACAATGCAACAACAGAAAAAGTAAGTAGCTAAGGGCCCAATTCCGACTTAGGAAATGATGCCTTTCTTACGCACGCCTTTACTGCGCACTTCCCAGTAGTTGGTATTCAGACTTACCTTATGAAGGTGCATATAACAGGCTTTGCAGGCATGGTTCCGTTGCGCATGCTGAATGAATGTAATTCGAACCCTGAAAACCCTCCCACTTACTGGCCTAAATATTTTCACGTGGAGTTTTCATTCAATATGGTGTCCACTTTAGTTAGAATTTTGTGGACAGACATGAGAGAACGGGTTCAGGATATTAGGGAACAATGAATGTAATCCATCTAAATATATGCATATTTGCCTCTGTTTCTGCACCAATTGGTAAATACTCTGATCTTGTAAATTATTTAGGTTTAGGAAAGTAATTATGAATCATAAAAACTAGTTTGGAGAGCCTTTATTCTCGAAAAAAAGAAAAAGGTGGGTTGATTAATTCAGAAAATTGCTACAT
Source organism: Oncorhynchus masou masou (assembly GCF_036934945.1). Taxonomy (NCBI): domain Eukaryota; kingdom Metazoa; phylum Chordata; class Actinopteri; order Salmoniformes; family Salmonidae; genus Oncorhynchus; species Oncorhynchus masou. Next base: position 45,578,678 of record NC_088239.1, on the reverse strand, counting down.
TCAGTTCATCAACCCTTGGGATTGTTGGAAGATTAGTGTACATAAAATTAGAATAGGAAGAATAGTGTACAATAGTAGGCTATACCCTAATAACCTGCTATTCTCATGCTTCAGTTCAAGGTTAAAGAGAAATGTGCATAAAGAGAATTTTTAAGTTCCATTTATGCACGCTTAACTGGTGTCGGAATCAGGCCCCAAGTAAATATAAAGGGTAATAAAAAAATAAAATCTCAATAAAATAAGGCATAGTTAACATGCCCCCCCCCCATCCCCCCCCCCACCCCTTAGGCTAATTGAGTTATTGTGTGTGTGACTAACACATTTCAGTTATCGATTGCGCAACACAGATTATTCAAGTGGCAGCTCTAACAATGAAAATAAATGTCTAAAGAAATGGAAGGCAGTAAGCCTGGGTATCTCTTTCACGTGCTAAAGAAGAATTGCCACCTGCTGGATAAGACAGATTTTGGTTATCCCTCTCGCTTTGACTCTTCTTCTCTGGTGTGACTCACAAATTTCAGTTAATTACTATAGCTCGCACCTTGGGCCAGTCAATGTAATTTTGTAAATGTCGGATCTCTATGGCAAGACGCATCATTCATCCAAATTTCATCAAAATCAGGCCAGTGCTTCCTGAGATGTTGCACGTGACTAACAGAAAGAAGGAAAGGGAGACGAGACCGATCAACAGTCCCCTCCCTGATTTCATTGAGAGACAATAATTTCACCATTTTAATAATATGTCGTTTTTTTTTACCAACACTTGCATAACCTATAATGAAATAACTGACAGGAGCCAAGCATGTAAACCTGTAGAATGTAATAGGTTATATGATTAATTTCTCTATGATTAATTTCATTTGGTCAGTTCTACCACTATTGCTAATTTTAAAAAGGGTCAAAAATAATGTTTTACTGAAGTTCCGCTTCAGTCAACAAGGGGTCCCTGTGTCACTGTCAGAAGATATGTGCTCCAGTCAGAAAAATGTTCTGTCATCTCTTTGGTCAGAGCTAGCTAACCAGCCAGTAGTTACCAATGTGGCTAGCCAGCCAAGCTAGCTACAAAACCGTAACCCATCAAATACACTAACTGGAAATAAACACTTTCCTAATATTATGACATATCAACGTCCCAAGCTTGCTCATTCACTAAATGCACTGTTAAATAACTCCGGCTGACACCCAATAGCTTAAGGATGCTGAGCGCTAACGCTAGCTTATTAGCTTTAACCAGTAACAGCACGTCACCCCACCTGTTAAACTAAAAAAGAAATTACAATACAAAATACAAAAAGAAGAATACAATTGTTGCCTGTTTTGCATGTTATTTTGTCATAAATATGTTTCACATATCAGTTTGCAAACAATGTAAAAACATTTTTATTGAGTTAATAAAACAGAATACAGCTCCGAAATGCTGGTGTTTCAGCCGAGCTCAATGCTTTCTGTGGTGGATGGGCAGCCAGAGGGAAATACAGAGCGTAGGCGTTGGCAATCTTCTCTAGTTGCACCGGGATTGGCTCAGTGTTCTGACACTCATGGGGACAAACGTCATTGCAGAATCTACAGGGAGAGCAAGGCAGTCAAGCCTCCTTGGGTGCTGCCATAGATTTACAGTAGAAGTGCCCATCCAAGAAGGATCAAGGGCATTGGTCACAGATACATTTATGTCAAATCACGTTATATCTACCGTAGCTTTGATTGGACCGATCATGTCAACATTGTACTTTCAAAATCTTAGCTAGCAAGCTGGACAAGCAGTCATCATTACCAATCACATCGACAAACTACTGGCAAATCCTTTTCAATCATTGTCATATGAAGACAAATGATAGATAAAATGTATTGGTGCTCATTGGCCATTGGACATAAACATTACACAACAAGTTGGAAATTGACAACAATGAGTGGTTTGGAAGGAATCAGTGACCAACTGCAAGCATTACAAAGTAATCACTATTTTGCTTGCCCTGCCTGCTATTCGATGGAGAGGGTGTGTGGTCCAAGTCTGGATTTAAGGGCCTCTTGTCCAAGCTTAAAAGGATAAACATTCACACGCAACACCATGGGCCAGAAAAGGTTGAATACATTGTCCATACTGTCAATCCATCATGACTTCTGTTGCATTCAAAACAACTGGAACTCGGAACTGGGAAATCTCCGACTTCAGTGAGTTCAAGACAACTGGAAA